>NW_011887873.1:0-35332 GCF_000806365.1 Fopius arisanus | reverse complement strand
TTTTTTGAAAAAGTATCAGGAGAACATGAGAATCAAAGAGCTATTCACTGCAACTGAAAAATTCGAAATTTTCGAAAAAGTATCAGGAGAACACGACTTGATGGACACCCCAGCATTGCGTGTGGCGCCCTCCCTCTCTTGGGGTGCAGTACTGCGATGCCGCTGGAGTCATTCAAACCCCCAGAACTGAGCCTGTACTTTAGTCAATCCTCTTTGGGTAATAGCTTCCTCATATCGTAATTCCCTGTAATTAATCTTATTATAATGTAATTAGAGGAGTTGTTAGACGAGTTCAATGATGGAATGCGAAATGAATTTTTTGTATCAGCAATACAGACATTTTCCATCGCCAAGGGAGAAGCAGGAAAATTTTATGACAGGTAAATTAAATCAAAAAATACATGTTTTCATTTCTCTCCACCCCTCACATTTTTTTTCTCATCAATAAAATTTATTTAAGAATTCTAAATAAATTAAAATACATGGCAACTGGGTACACAAATCGTCGATTGAGCTATATTTTTGTTCAAAAACAAAAATTGTCCCTTGCAATAATAAAAAAAAAAGGAGAAAAAAATCTCCTCGACGGAGGAAAAAATGAAAGGAATCTCATAATTCTCATAACTAATAATTAATTAATTGGTAATAAAAATTAATAATAATTGAATCGATAATTGATAATGAACGTTGACAATATGGATATCATCGTGAATTAATATTTGTTTTCATTAATTATCCTCCCTCAGGCATGCGCTCACTGATTTCAGTTTCTTATACTCATGTTTTCATCGTTTTTCGTTTTATTTACAAATTATGCGAGAGATATGTTTTAAACGTAATTACTTCGATGGTAAATTTTAATAATTAAAATTTTCTTGCAATTTTCATTTTTTATTATCTCATTGCATTTGCCTATCAGAGCCCATTCAACATCAGAGATCAGCATTTCACGGTTTATTTTTCAATTTTTCTCATGATAATAAATTTTAAGGAAAAATCAAATGTCTTTTTATTTTTCATTGATAATTCATTGTTTACGCATTTTTTTTATCGTCGATTATGTGGCTCGTGGGTTCATTCAACTGTCTAAGTACTTTTCTATTAACAGATAAATTCCGACTTCTTCAGTGAGAAAAAAAAAGTCAATTACTCATTCAAGTTGTCATTGAATGATTTAGTCCCCACTTTTTTACACTATGAATGATAATTATCCAGAGATTCTCGTGATTTCGCAATTGTTTCGTTGGGCACTAATTATGTACAAATTATACGAATCACTGCGAATTCATTACCGAGAGTCGTTCATTTAGATTTTCTCATTGAATAATAATTTTTTTCTGCTGAGGATATTGCAAAGAAATTCAATAAAAAAAAGGTGTAATCATCCGTGGGTGGTGCAATAATTTTCGTTCAGATTTTTTTACTGATAATTGGCAAAAAAATCGGAACAAGTGTACTCTACCCATTGAGTACAGAGAAAGAGAGAGAAAAAAAAAGAAAATATTAAGAGTCTGTTGAAATGAAAACTCACAAACCTCATCGACGAATAATCAACAATCTTGAAACGACAGTGATGCCTCTGGGCGCCTCATTAAGTTGTCCTTAACTGATATTTATATACAACCGTCATCACCTCGACAAATCACTCATTAATTCTCCTCTCACTCACTCTCATTACCTATAATTCACATATTTCCCCTCGTGTATTTACGTTTTGCTTTCACTTTTTAATCATTCACATTCTAACTACCACGCATCTACAATTGTAAACTCAACGAATCGTAGTGTATACAAGTAATACAAGTCCAAGGATTATTGTTTTTTACTAATGAAATACAAGATGAAGGGGAAGTATGAATTTTGCGATTGATTGAGGCGAGGATTTCACGTCCGTCTCTCATTAATTTCACCAAATCACTTTGGATAAACCAATGAAAATAATTACCACCATCATTACTTCACTGGACAAAATCGACAATCATGTGGAAAAATAATTGCCACGATTTTAATTTCAACTCGTAAAAAAAATACTAATATCTCCACTGGGCACTTGTCCACCCCCAGTAATAATAAATTAAAAAAAAAAAAAAACAACAACATGAGTCCCTCGTCTGAATAAATCACAAAATTTCATCGTTTTCTACTTATCCTGGGAGTTTCCGTGGTAATAAAATCGTCATCACTATTTTATCATCGAAAGAGGAACCATATTTCAATTATTTCATCATTTTTCATTCTTCGCTATTTATAAAAATAATTTTAAGCCGCCGTATTTTATATTAGCAATATTATCGTTTATCATTAAATCGTTTTGTTTATTTATTATTATTTTTTTTTTCTCCTAAAAAGACCACGACTATAATTAAACTTGTGTGTGTGTTGTTCAATTAATCATCATATTCCCCTCGTTTTAATCAGTTAAAAACTACTCATTGTTCCTTATTTACTTTAAAACTTAAAAAAACATTTGTTTGCACATACACTTTTTCATTAAATGGGTCTTTCATCTAATCACTTTAATTCAATCTCTTCGCTTTAATCTTTGTTATCAACTTCCTCAATTTTCATTCATTTAATTTATTTATATTTATATATATATATATCGTTTGTATATATGGATTTTATCATGTGGGCATCATCGGGGGGTTTCAATCGTCATTTTTATCGACACGCAAATCTACAGTTCCAATGTAGCAGGTGTCTAAATTTTCCTTTCGCGCAATTAAAACTGAATTTTTGCAGTGAAAAACCAAATTTTATCTGATAAAAATCCCAAAAACTTTGAAAAATCCATTCTTAATCTATTGTCACTGATGAAATATTCAAATCAATATCCCAAATGGTTCTTCATCTCCAAAAATTCAATTCAATCCTCAAAATGCGCTGTGATATGTCAAAAACCAAAAATAAAGATATATCGAAAATCGAAAAATTCCGTTTATTCATCTCTAACCATTAATCATTTAAAATTCCCCATCGATAATACTTATTTATTGTCGCTCAAAATAAACGGTAATTTTTCCAGAGACCCAACCGCACTCACGTGGAAAAAAATTTGATTAACTTTGTCGATTCCCCACAATTGATTTTTGTTTAAAATTGATAAACTGATATCAAAAAGAAAAATAAACGAAAAATAGGACTCGCGCACGGTTGTCACCCAGGCCTTTCAAACAGTATATACCGTCGAGATATATACTTCAGAGTCTCATATACCTTATGCATATATGATATAATTTTTCATATTAATTTCTCATCTCATGCCTTAGGTTTTCCCATTATTTTATGAGAAATTTCAGTTCGTTTTACGACTTTACAGGGTACCTGGACCTGACTGCACACGAGTTTTAACACAGAACAACGCCGGAGGTGAACCTCTGCTACTGGGGCTGGGCAGGATTGTGCTGAAGGGACGGTGGTGGCCCCTGAAATATCATCTACATTAATCATCAGAACCTTTTCCGTAGATTGAACTGAGTTACAAAACAAAGTTCCTACAAAAATTTTGCTATCTCCCTTAGATTCCGAGATATTTTAAAACACAGCAATTAGCCGAAATCCATGTTCCCATGTACCTATTCGCTACTGAATTGCATTTCAATCCATTAATTTTAATGTTTGCCTCTACCAGAGTATTTTTTTTACTCTTTGCATTCATCCAACTGAAATATAGCTCAATTGACGGTTTGTGTACCCAGTTGTCATGTGTTTCAATTGATTTAAGAGTCTTGAATGAATTCAGTAGTGAAGTGGTAACGAGATGAGTAGTTTTAATTTCGTTGAATGATTTAACAACTACGAAAAGTCCTTTAACTTTTTCATTTTAAATTGGAAATTCGATTTTTTCAGTCCATCTGTTTTTATTGAAAAAAAATGTTGAATCCATATGGAGAAGTGAAGAATTGGTACTTACGGGCATGGCAGGGAAGGGAGGTTGCGCGTGTGCGTGTGGATGAGAATGTGGATGAGTTATGTGTGCAGCAAGATGTCCTGGCAGTTTAGGACCATCCTCAGCCTTTTCCTCTTCTCGTCTCTTAAGACACGCTGCCTTAGGATTTAAATTTCTCTCTGAAAAAAAAAAAAAAATCCCATATTAATTCCACTGAAAAAAGGCCAGAAAACTTTGTTGCAGCTGATTAAATTTTCCAGGCAGAATGACTTTTGAAATTTTCTCCAAAAATGCATAAATTCCGAGATAATTCAATGTTTATCAAGACTGTAAAACTCCATTAATCGTGTTTTATCTTTACAATTATTGATTTATCTTGAGAAACAATCAATTCCACTTGCAAATCACAGAGATCTGTTTAACAGCTGATTAAATTTGCCAGAAAAAAATTTATCTTCGAATTTTCACAAAAGTCCATAAATTCCGAGATGATTGGATATTTAACGAGACAGCAAAAGTCAATTAATAGTATTTTATCAGTCTGCTACTGTTTTATCAATGATAGAAGTACAAAATCATCAAGTTTACCTCTAACTTGTTGCTCCAGGGTCATAATAACCTCCACGGCCATATTGAGAATCCCCAGCTTGGTTTGTGGCTTGTCTGTCTTGAGGTGAGTCATGCACATTCTCCCCAACTCCTTCAGTGCTTCATTAATATCCCTTATACGTATCCTAGGTAATTAAAAAAAAAATAAAACCAAGGGAATGATTAAAGATTGACATGATAGATTGACGTGAGTTATCAATTGTTCTCTTTGATCTGTAGTTCAATTGCTCTATTGTAAAAATTATCGAAACGATTAACGATTTAATTCACAGAATACGGGCCATGAAAAACAAATTTTTTTTGCGACTTCTCTCGCATTTTTCTTTGCTAATTCCTTTTCTTACCTCTCCCTGGCATTGTTTGCCTGCCGCCTCTCTTTTTCACGCTGTGCCTTCACATCAGGATCATCATCCTCGTCTTCGGCGCTCGAACAACAGTTGCGCAATAACAATACTCGATTAATCACCTGATTAATGATTATCGTTCACTTAGAAACTAAATTCATTACATCTTTAATTTTTTCGACTCGTTAAATATCTCAAAGGTTCGGGGACCATTTACTAATGAACACACGCAGGTTCAAATCAATCAAGGCCTTTTCAATCACTCTTTAAGGCCCGTATTCTCCGAATAATCGATACAATCCCATCGATTTATGTCAATAATTTAATCAACATTAAACTCACAGATTAATCATCATCGATTGTTCAGTTGTTTGTCACTATTCAGATGATATTCAATCGGTTATCATTGAATAATAGATTATTATCCCACGATATACCAAACTAAATCGAATAATCATATCCTGAAAAAACAACAAACCTCCAAAATTATCAATAACAATTTATCTGCCATACAAAAAATACCTGTAAACATAAATAGTGCTCGGTGAACTACAGATGATAAATTCAATCAAATTATTGATAAGAACAATTCAATAATGAGAGAAACTTGGATGTAATCTAGAGCATGCCCAAATGTGAAGAAATAAATACGAATGAATATTGAAAATGTGTGAATTGATCAATTGTTTTTAATTGCAGGATCCCTCGACTATTTTGACCCCACGACTTTCCAATTGATTAAATGAAAATTGGTGATTAGTTTTCACTATCATCTGGGATATTTTTTTTCACTCCATTCTTTTTATATATATTTTTTTCATAGTGCTTTAAACTTGCGTGTGTTCACTAACCTTTCGCGAACGTTGTTGGCTTGTCTGCGTTCTTTTTCACGCACCGCTTTGGTGCCAGGATCGTCGCAGTCTTCATCGGCGCTCGAACAACGGTTGTTCAAAGACAAAGCAAGTTAGATTTCATCTCCAATATATTTCTTACATTTTTAAATATTCAATTTTTCCATAAAAAAAAAATTCAAGACTGTTTTTCAGTAAGAAAATTGCCCCAAATCATCGAGAATTTCCATTTGTTTCATTTTAATTTCTGATTTGTGACGAAAAAATTGAAGAAATAATTATGCATTCTGTTTTTTTTATATTTCATGGATCTCATTAATGAGAAAATATCGTATTTCATTGAATTGTTTACACTTACTATCTGCGCGAACGTTTAGTTCCTTTTCCCTGTGACGTTGAGTTGACAGCTGATCCTGATATGACACCAGCTGCTAAATCACTGCTCGATGCCTTGGTCTCACCTCCACTACTGTCTGGTGGATCTTTCCTCTTTTCTAAAGAGATGTATTCTGCTAATTATTGATAATGTTTCTTTAGGTGTTCATTGGTTATTAATTATCAACGAGTCATCGTCTCATGTTATTTTTCAATCAAATTCATTTTTTCTCTCATCGATTGAATTTTTTTTTCATTCATCCTCATTACCATTTACGGTTCTGTGGCATTCGTGTTTTAGCACTCTTTGTGGAACTAATGGCATATAAGTGAAAACAATCGAGTGTACGTGCCAAGTTGACTTGATTTATCTGAATGGTTTAGCCTCTTGAAGTCGTGGGACTCGAGGAAAAAATCACCACTGGATTGTACGAGTCATTTAAGGAGATATAACTGAATCAGTATTTCCTGACTCTTTAATTGATATCGGCTACGAGATTTTTATTATTTATGGACAGCCAGTGAGTTTTAAGCCAAATAGAAAATCTCATTCGAAGGACTGATCGGTTGAAACTTCCGGGATTTAATTTCTACTGATTACGAATCGTTATTATGGATTCTGCAGAATTTACATTTTTGTCAATACAAAAATCACAACTCGGAAGGGAGTGAGTTCAGGAGAAAATTTGATATGACATTTTCTGTTAAGAATTTCAGGGGCTAAAAAAAATGTTTTGACACAGTTTTTCGTGGAACACCTCATTTTCGAGATAAATCCACATTACCATGAACTTCTTCCATTGGATTTGGAAAAAATGTGTTTTATATTCATTAAAAAAATGAATGTAAAAATGTTTGTGAGTGGTGCCCACAGGGAATACACTGTCAGTGGCATAATAAAGGCCATTGGAATTCTTATACTGGTTTTGTCTCCGTGATTTATCTAATATTTCCTTATTGGGAAAAACCAACGTTGGTGAACACCTGGGTAACTGAGTCCTCTTTACTATTTACTTTTCATCCTCTTTTTCGGAGCATGGGAAAAATATATTGTTCCATGTGATGACCCAATACCATCAGAAAATGACTCGTATCGATAAAAAAAATATTGTAAAAATATTCTCAATTGTTTTTTCATTGTTTTACTTACTGGCATTCGCTACTGATAGCCTCTCAATCTTGATTGATCCGTCTGTGTCGGGGGTCGGGGTTAAAACTGGATACGATCCTTGGGGTTGAGCCACTGTCACCGCAGGATGTGGACTCGTCTATTTAAAAAAAATAAAAAAATAAAAAAACATTAATTTCTTTTCAAAAACCACAAAATGAAATATCCGTACTTTGATTCTCTGAGAATATCTCGGAAACAATAGAGTTCCCGAGAGAATATGATAAGAACTTTTTCTGGGAAATTTAATTCTCCACAGAAAAGATTCGATTCATTTTTCTCGTGGGATTCCTCGTTGTCGAGATAATTGAGAACGCGCAATTAGGAAAGAAAATCAAAGAAATGTTTCCATGAAACATCAACTCGAAATGCTCTTCGATTAAAAAAAAATAAACTTACAAGGTGGTCCATTTGACTGGGTGACGTGTGGGAATAGAGTGCACCATGAGGGCCCACGGGACCAAGATGAAGATTAACTTGACTCTCTGCATGATTCCTCAATACATTTATGGCATCGTCCAGTCTTTCCTCCATTCGAGATCCCTGTACCAACAGAATATCCGACGATTCGTCTCGATTACGCTGAGCCAATTAACGATAGAAAATGTGTTACTGTTGTATTCAATCATCAATCATCAAATTTGATGAGAAAGTTCGTAAATAAAAAAAAAAATGATAAAGAGAGGAAAATGTGAATAAACCCCTTGTGCAATGAAAAACATCTGTACATATTTGAGTTATTATTCATTAGTCATTGTGACCCAGTGGCAATGTACACCGTGATGATGAGATGAATAATTGATTAATAATAAACCAGTAGTTGAGTTCAGAAATGAATGAGGAAAGGAGAAGAAATAGGAGTGAAGTAAATTCACAGCGTTTTAAAAAAATGATAAAATGATAATCGGCAATCCTCACCTCGGCGTGATCACGAAGGAAGCCGATGGCATCGTCTAGCCTCTGCTGTTCAGGCGCCGGCTTCACACAAAACACCAACGCAACAACAAAACCAAAAAAAAAAAAACAAAATGGTAACACCAAATCAACAGCAGCGTACACAAAAAAAAACAAACCAAGAGTGGGATTGTTGTGATCTGAGTGGATTAAACTGAAAGGGGATCGATTAAAATATCGAATTGAAATCGAATTCCTCAGACGTGCAACGATTTTGTTTACTATCTCGTGATTTTCTTTGGAAATACCTTGACCGCTCATTTAAGCTGGTGAATAATTTGTTAGTGATTTAATTAATTCTCGATGTGGAAATTCTATGTGCACATGTGAACCCAGTGATTATTAATTGATGAATAAGGGGACACGATGTCTTAATTTTTAGCTGTGAATGATTATTGCAGGGGTGGGATAAATTGTCTTCGTGTCCCCTCATCTATGAATATGTGTTCGTAAAGGTGCAATGATATTCCAAGTGAAACAATTATTGAAAGCCAAATAAAAAAAAAAATTGTGGAATTGATCGTGAAAAATTGACGTACCATGTGTATAGTCCCGCGAGTTGGGTCTGCGGTGAAATGAGGTGACACTGGGGCATTACCAGAGGCCCAACCTGGTGCCGCTGGTAAAGGAGGAGGTGACCCCACTGGTGTCGATGGATTGCTGCTGTAACTCGACACTGATTGGTCCGTTGGATAAATCTGCAAAAATTAAAATTGAATAAAATCAAAGAAAAAATTCCAATATCCATAATAATTCCGAGAACGCGTGGACCAATCGAAAAAACCGACAAGACCATATCTGCGGCAAATTAAGTTTCCCACAAAAAATGTCTTGTCATATTTTTCGTAATCTCCACTGGGTCTCGAGATATTCGCTTCTCCCGTAAGAATTTATTTAATTATTCGTTGGAGATAATTAACGAATTATTAGGTAAAAGAGTGACGTATTTAACGTACTCGTGTGCTTACTACTGATGCAAGTGCCTTGCCAAGTGTCTCCTGGGCGGGTGTTTGATTGCTAGGTGCATTTTGGCCTGTCGATGGTGCATTTGGTGCACCCGGACTGTGATTGTATTGCAGTGATGCTGGTGATGGTGCACCAGTGCCACTAGTTGCCCTAAACGTTGACATTGGTGGTAATGATGCTGCACTCGTCACCGCTGAGCCAAGAATTGGCGCCGCTGGCTCGCCATTGGGTGACATTGCCGAATATGCCTTCAAAAAAATCAATCATCAAGAAAACCCCCAACGATCCTCCAAAAAATTTCTTCAGGAGAATAAAATTCTCGACAAAAAATATTCCACGGTTATTTCCCCTAAATTTTATCCCAAGATATCGCCCCGATAATGATGGAGTATATTTTTTTTTTTTCAATTTTCCCAGCTTTCTCGCTGCATCAAGATAAATAAATGCAGTGGCCTAGGTCAGAAGGGAATGCCTCCCTGGAGTGAATAGACCGAGACTTCCGGTTGAAAAGTGGGAAAAATCCAACATCTGTCCCTTCTCCCTTTTTCTTTCTCACGAGAGTGGCCTCTAGGGTGATTTTGAGAACCCCTGGGCCATGTATAACGTCAAATGACTCACTGAATCCTATATATAGAATTCCAACACCCACCCCACTGTTAAACGCAGGGCGTTTTCTAGTCAAGTGCACGGTTTGATGCATGTTTAGTTTTACCTTTTACGAGAAATTATGAACTTTCAATTTTAGAGAAAAATATTCACCACTGTTACCAATTTTCCCCTGAAAACTCATAATTTACAAATAAATCCGTAAAAAATTCCGTCAATCGAAATCCCCAGTCGATATTCCGAAGAATTTTTTATCCGAAAAAAATCAATTTTGTAAATCATCCGTATGATTTTTTGCATGAATTCCATTCCCATGACCTTGAGCACTTTCTCCGAACGTTTTTCGCCCCCGGAATCGTGGGATCCGACAAAGTCAGATAAAAAAAAAAAACCAACGATAAAACCATGCAATTACTTAGAAAATAGCCTGATCCAGAGAATTTGTTTGAATCCCATATCCCAAGAAACAATTTTATAGTGTAAAAATAAAACTCACCATTGGATCGTGTGGTATGTGCATGGGATAGGCTGGTTGTGCCAAATGTGGTGGTGCATATCCACTGTAAGGTGGTTGGACACCTCCACTTCCTGTCCAGGGATCCCCAGGAGCACCTCCCGTACTTCCATCTGCAAATCATCCCGATAAAACTCATTACAAATGACTCGAGACTGCATTAAACAAAAACCCATCCCTGAAAGGCGAGGGGTGAGTAAAAAATAATAAAAAAAAAAGAAGAGAGAGAAATTGCGAGGAAAGTCGAGTAAAAATGGCCCATTATTTCAGTTGGAAAACAACAGCAATAAGCTTCCCCAAGGAGAACGTATTTCTTGATACTTTGCTTGATGTAATTTTGCCCAACCACCGCAAAACTAAGCCAAACTATTCCCCTCCCTATCCACATCATAGAATGTTTCTGGGAAACGATACTGCCATTCGATGGCTGATAAAACTTTTTCTCGCTCTGAGTTTTGCCCTTACGATCTACCAAAACTATCACGTTTGAGATGCTCTCATTTCTCTTTTTTTGGCCTTTTTTTTTTAGTGGACTCACCGAGGTAGTAGGGATCTGCGTACAGCGCAGCTGCTTTTGGAGATGTGTACCTAGGGGAGTCCTGACCAAATTCGTCTGATCCATACTGAAACATTAATTACAGGAAAAACAATTAGTTCATGAAATTTTAATAGTGAAATTATCGTCTTATTCTCCCTTATATTTAAGAAATTAATCCATTGGTTAATGAGGAATTGCACCAGAATTTTATGGCACTTTGTCGTTGTTAATTTCGAGTGTAATTTTTCAACCATTGATTTGAGAAAAAAATGTTGTGGGACTTTTTTGTGGGAAAATAAATTTCCAACGAAAACGGTCTTTTCGCATTTTTTTGTGCAATCAGTAGTTTATGGTTGAAGTTTGGAGAAATTTAGTGTTGGGGTTAATTATTCAGGATTGCGGTACCATTTTGTAATTTCCATAGTCGATGGGGCTAACAAACATCTCGGAGTGTCAAAAATCCTGAATTTGCAAAAAATAAAGGATTCTTTCGGTACTTTTATTATTTCCCCTTTGCGGTAAATTATTCTGCAGCTTCTCCTCGTTTCGTATTCCTTTCGCTAAAGTTTTCCGGTTGTTTTCACCCACCCCAAAGTCCCCTATCCCTTGGATTCTCAAGACTTTTGGGTCTCACATTGGCTCCCTGAGGGGTAGGGAAAACTCCTGAATGGGTGGTGAAGAGATATCTAACGTGAAGACGATGACAGCAGGAATTTAACAGCTTCTCGAGGAGCCATGAAACAATCGTCAAAACTTCACTTGACGTTTAAAATTCGGAATTTCAGCCGATGGAATTTCAATTGACGTCGACCCTCACGAAAAAAATGTTAAACTCCCGAATCAAAAGGTAAAAGAAAAAGAAGAACAACTTAATTGCAAAAACACTGATTGTCAAATAAATTTCCGAAGTTAATGTGGAGATGAAAATTTATTTGGCGGCACTGGATGAAATTATTTGGAATTGAAAATGATAGTAAATAATTGGTATTTAAAAACCACAAGATGTTCAGACACCGGTAGGCAGCCCCGAACTGGCATTTGAATTCCTCGAGGCAATCCCCTAGCCCCTAGAACTCCAGAAGGTGGGGGAAATTGAGGGATTCGACCAATGGAATGACCCTCGATACTTGAGATTCAGAACGAAGCGGTAAAACAAAGAGAGTGGAGAATTTATTGTAAAAATAAATTTTCAAAGGGCTTTCGATAAACTCCCGTTTGATGTTGATAAATTCACGCGGTCTAATGGCGCGATATCTTGAAAGACTAATTGATGAAAACGAATTATCCGATTTTTATTGAAATTGTATCTGCAATTTATTCATTTTATTTTTCATTTGAATTTTTCATTTAAATTTTTCATTTGAAATTTTTCATTTCGTTTGCGAATGCAAACGTGAGAAAAAATGAATAAAACTTTTGCAATTGAATTAAAATTTTCATTTTGAGCAGTTGAAAAAAAAAATTTGACCCTGATGTATTGTGGCCCCGATGAATAAGTATCTCCGAAGTGTGTTATCAGTATCAAGAACAAAGGACTGAAAGTGTCTCTCAACGTTAAAATTGTCATCATTATTTAGTCTCTTTGAGACACGTACGTTCCATGTATTTTTGGCATCGTGTGTCGCAGCGTGAGCGATATTTCACCGTATCGAGAGATGAGGATTGGAGAATAATAAAAAAAATGTACAGCGGTTGGATCAGAAATCTTAATATCAATGTCCACTGACATCAGCAATTTTTATCCTTCAATATTCTCAGAGAGGAATATATCGTACTAGGGTGTACTCTTGTCCATAGAATCCCGAAAAAAAAACTTTTAATTTTTTTCGCCCGAAAAAAAAAATAATTTTTTTCGCCCGAAAAATCGAAGAAATATTCTTCGATAATTTTTTTCAATTTTCTGTAAACCATTATTGTTAATTATTTCCCTAGAATGCCGGTACTTGAAAATGAGTCACACGTGCGCGGAAATGTCGCCGGAGGGCCTGAGGCCCAACAACTCCATTAATTAAACGAAATGAATTACCATCCAGGTGTAAGGAGTCGGTAAAAAATGATAATGTCAATTTGTCCGTGGGAAAGAAATAGTCAAGTCGATATTCACCGAATCTTCCGGCTCGGTCTAGGACTTTATTGTGAATAAAGTGACATGCAGGTGTTGGGACTATGCGGGTACCTTATTTTTTAATAAAAAAATATTCATTGAAATTATTTTACAATTAAAGGGGGGTACAAGTGCGCATGAGAAACAAAACCTTTGTCCCTTAGATACAGAGAGGAGAGCTAGAAACTCCGGTTATATTTAGCTCACTACGTCACAACCCCTTCTCCGATATGCGTCGTGCCTCAAAGATATTTCACTCTTTGTCGAATCTAATTATTTTCCATTAAATTCATTTAATATCCTTTAAAAAAATCCAAAAACGCTTTATTTCTCAAATAATTTCAATGAAATTCCTCTAAATTTATCGAAAATCATTTGAAGTCATCTGAAATTATTATGCTGTGGTGATAATAATTTTTCCATTTATTTGTTATGAATTTTAATTGAACGGATACTAAATACTAAATATTCGTGTTATCACCGGTAATTGCGTTGTATAAGAATTATTGTGAGGTAATTCGAGGAATTTCTGTCCTTCACTCGAGAATTTTAAAAGCCAGAGGAAATGGAAGATGCGTGTTTAGGTTTTGAAGGGACTTCCGGCTGATTTTTTAGAGTCTGTGGGAAGCAATTTAATGGACTCTCAATGGTGACAGTAATTACCCCTCACCTGGAGTCATAATAATCATTTAAAAAAACGTTACTACCAACTATTTCGACTGAAAAAAAAAATGCAGTTGTTCTATTACTCTCTGCACTTGACTATTCAATTCCACAATATTTTGAGTCTCATATACGTGTCATTCAATATGTCACCGGATCCCGAGTTATTGTTGACAATTCTCTCATTTATCCATCGATATCGAATGGGAAATTGAAATAAATTCGAGGAAAAAGTTGGATGTAAATGGTGGAGGAATAGGGAAAAACGGAGAGAAAAAAAAAATGGGAGAAAATGGAGAAAAATGATTGGAAAATGATGAAATTGGGGGTCAGTGGCAGCGGAAGGAAGCCGGAAGTTACGGATACGAAGGGAAAGAGAAATTGTGGAAGAAGGGTGGAAAAATAATTCTGCTAGTGCATAGAGGTGCATCCAGGTGTTCATATGGAATTCTGCGTGTGTGGTTTTGTCAATGTCCCTCCTCTCTCCTCATAAAAGTCATCGCCTACATTATTTATCAGATCGTATCGTTCAGATACGTTCTCCACCTTCGAACGTCGACTATATATTCACGATGCCAATGTAACCGACAATTAGCGTTCGATAATGTACGTGATCGTTGTGAGTAATGACGTGAATTTTTCGTTTTATATTCGCCGCGAGTTCTCAAAACACATTAAGTCGAGTTAATTGAATCGATTTTTTTTTCCCGGTTACCAGGTAGGGCTATTTCATTTATCATCTCAAAATCATCTTCATTAAGATAGTCAGCCATTTTTGCATTGACAATTTCGCGGTGTTTTTTTTTTTTCAAAAATGAGTAATTTTTGTTGTTAAAGTAAAATCCGGGAAACATTATAGTAAAGCCACTGGAGTTCTCGGCAATTTTTTTTTACCCTTCAATTCCCTGTTTCAACGCACGATTTACTCTGACTCGACAGTTGTTATATTAATTGGCCCTCGAGATCGTTAACACAGCTCTCGCTCCACATTTCTCGAATCTCAGACTCAACGAAAATAAATAAATCATCCGGAAAAAAAAATGAAAGAGTAGTTTAAAAAAAAGACGTGCCACAGCAAAAAAAAAATCCGTTTTAATCTCCACTTTTACCAAATTCCGAAGAATCTGCACAATGTTCCCCGGTAATTACAACAGTTTTTATCTTAAAGATAAATTGTCGTTGAATTTCGTAAGGGTCCTCGTCAGAAGTGAGAAAAAAAAAAAGAGTTGTCGTGAATGGGAACAAAAAGATTAAAAAAGAGAAATAAAAGTGAAGTAAAATTGAAAAAATGTGAGAGTCGGGGCGCGAGTCCTTCACTCGTATAATTGCGCCAATTAGGTCGGCAATAATTAGGAAAATGAGATACAAATACCAGAAAAGTCAACCAACCCCGAGTGTGAAGTCGATAGTTCTCGAGATAGATCGATAATTCGGAAAACCAGTAAATACAACTCATCTGACAATAATTTCGCCACTCAATTCCCGTCATCTTTTCCCTGAGATAAAAAAAAAATTGTCAAGTAAAAATAGTGAATTTACCCCACTCTCCTGACCATTGCTGCATTGCTTCCATGAAATCGGACTTCTCGATTGTGCAAAATCCCTAGAATGTCCACAGGAATTCCTCCTCTCATTTTTAAACTCACAAACCACAGGATTTCTTCCCCTCACATTAAAATTTCTGAAGTCAATTCCGAGATTATCCTGAAATTCACCGATTTCCACAATTCTACGTGTCATTTTATAATCTCGAACGTAATTAAACAGGTTCATAAAATATCCCAAAAACCATTTAATTCGTAAAAAATATTTTTCCAAAAAGAACCAGAAAAATTGAATAAAAATCACGCGATAGAACTGTTTCAATGATTTTAATGACCCATCAACGCGACATTTGATGACTGAATAAATCAGCGAATGTGTGAATTAACGAAATATAGATGAAGTGGACTTGCAGCTGGTTTGCTGGTGGTAAGACGACTGGTTTTGTTACACGACAAGTTGTGTTCACATACTGAGAAAATGAGAAAAGTGGTAGTCCGGTATTTTCTATCCCCACCAAATCACCACATGATTATAAAAGTCCAGATATTTGCGGTGAAATGAAACAAAGACACTGAAAATATCCATTATCTCTCCACAAATGGCCGAGATTTTTCCCTCTATAATTTATTTAGAAGTCGGTAATTATCAAAGAGATGAAAAAAAAAAAGCATCTCTCACTTCCGCTTCTTTAATCCCTCCCTCGAGTTTCTGGAGTTTACTTTTCGATTCAACCGGTAGTTCAAACATACAACTGAAAAGAGGGGAATTTTAAAGACAGCGTACAGTGCAAACACACATAATCCACTGTTTTCCGGTTCTCGCCACTGTTTCCACCCATTTCTCACCATTTTTATCTCAATCTCCTTCAAAATTAAATGAAAAATCACCACTTTACGCGATACCTTCTTAAAATCCACACACCGAATTTTTCCGATTTCTCCCACAATTATAGTGATCATTTCAAATTTCGCCCGCCTTCCCACCCCCTTTTTCTTTTTTATGAACTTGCAAAAAAAAAAAATAAAAATTGGAATTCCAGTGAAATGAAAAATGGAAAATAGTGAAAAATTAGTGGCAAAGGATCAATAGACCGAATTGGAAAAAAAGTGGATGAAAATGGATGAATGGACAGAAGAAAGTCCAGCTGATGTAGAAGCCCAAAGGGTGTTGGATGAACGTTAACCAGTCTTCAGGTATTAAACCAGTAGAACTAGCTTGTACATGACCTACGTGTATTTGTATTTCATTTGCCCTCGTCGGGCCGCCGACTAACGCCCACCACTGGATACATAAACCCACAATGCAAGAGCAACCTCGGGGCTTTGGTGAAGGTGTATGCACAGGAGAAGGTGAGATTAATGGTGGAAATGAGACGCAGAGAGAGTTAGATTGTTAGAATGTTCATGGTAAGGAGGGATAGCCATCCGAGGAAACTGCCCAGACTGCCTGTCGCCGTTGACGTAACCGTGCACTCTCGATGCGATATGCAGAAACCCAAGATGATACCACTTTATTGTTTTTCCTTTTTTTTTTTGAACCTTCGGAATTGACTTGGAACGAAATCTCAGCACCCCGGGGCAATGGGGTTTATGGTTTTTTAATTCGTGGAATTCACATGGAATTGTATTCGAATTGACTTGCAATTTATTTGGAATTTATTTGGAATTGATTTGGAATTGATTTAGAATTGATTTAGAATTGACTTGCAATTGATTTGCAATTGATTTAGAATTGATTTGGAATTGATTTGGAATCGTCTTGCTATATTAATACAGAGGTACTGTGAAAAAAAATGAAATCTCAGAAATCAAAAGTCACGAGGATTTATTCTTTTTTTTTTTACCCTCGTAATTTACCCGGAATTGAGCTTTCACTGAAAATTCCGCAATTTCAATCATTTAATTTGATAAAAATTGAGGAAAAATTGAACTATCAAAGCTTTCACCTGGAATTTTAATGGAAAATTTGAACAGGTGAATTGTGAATCCGCAGGTTGATGAGTAGAAATTGGTGAAATTTTCGTTGCAAAAAAAAAAGAGAAATAAAATGCGTTTGTATTTAATTCGACAATCCCAAGTAAATTGAGGGGGTTAACCACAAAAGTTGTGGCAATTGATGGTAGCGACCGGTGATTTCCGTGATTTTCATGCCCGGCACTTAGCTAAATGGGGTCCCGCGTGGGCAGTGACTAATAATAAAGTCTAGGACGTTTAATTCATTCAACTTTCTAACGTTAAGAAGTATCAGTGCACTTCGCCCACAACGTCAACGTTATAAAATTGTTTAAATCCCTCAAATTGATGGGACGAGATTTATAACTCCCGCATTATTACCCCCGGCAATTTAATTCGCTCCGCAAAAATTTCAGTCACAATGCCTCGACTCCGACTCAAATTCATCTTCAATTGTAATAATTAAAAATCATTGCATTAAAAAAATAATACCAATGAAATTTCAAATTCCAATACAATTCGATGAGAAATGAGAATTTTTTTATCATTCAGTTAAATTAATTGATTTTCGAGTGATTTGACATTTCGAATGTAATTTTAAAAGAGCAAAAAAAAATAGCCTCGAAACCGTTGCACTTTGTTCTGAATCCCGTTGTTGATCATAGGGTACCCTTTTGTGCTAAATGCGGGGATAAAGAGAATGTGAAAATAAAAATTGAGAGAAAACAGTTGGTCTCCATAGATGTGCGTAATCTCGTAGCAACAGTGTCACTGGCTATTGTACCAACCCGGTAGTTTGTCCGCGACAACAATTCGTAGTTTTATCATGGATTTGTGTTAAACAATGGCCACGTATGTTCGACATTTAAACTTTTTTCAATGTTTCACGGTATTTTAAACGAGAAGTGAAAAAATAAAATCTCCCTAACTGAATTATTCCTCGACCATTTGAATTTAGCATCAACCAGAAAATTCAGTGTCAGACGATAAAAATCAAGGGGTTAGCGAGAACGCGTACTCATCATCTTATTTCAAGAATCACCTCCATATCAGAACCCCCTATTCCCCCCGATGATGTCATTGAAGTGTCAGATACAACATAAAACAATTCGTCCCTCACTCCCCCAAAATGGCGACAAGAATTTCCGTGAGAAATAGATAAATAAATAAAAAAAGATCTCTTTTATCCTGAGGTCAACTCTAGTATTTTTTTTTTCGTTGCATTTTTTTTAATCTACTTGTTCAATGCCAATCTCTAACTATGGTATTTACGATGACATTCTTCCCGGTCTGAGGATGAATTTTCGTAGGGCGATGATGAAAAATTCATGGTGCAAGGGCAAAACTGGCGATTTCTTTCAGTTGCCGAGTTTGGGCTGTCGAGTTGTTTATAAAAGCCGGCTCGACAAGTCTTCAATCGGTTTTCTGTATGATATTATCCCATGCCGAGGTTTGTCCTTGGTAAGCGTGTGGAAAGAGCAACCGTCGGCATGGGAATCATTGGCTAGTGTAATTACCGCGATTTTTGCTATTTATCCCCCCACAGTGCAAATGATTTATTGCTTGAGGCCAAACAATGAAGGCAAATTCTGAGTTAAATCATCTTTTCCACTTGATTTGAGTGAAATTTTTCCACTTGGTTCAAGAATCATCCCAAGCATTCATAATAAATTATTTTCAACTCATATCAGTCCTGAAATTCGTATGATTAAACTCCGAGTCACTCGACTTGAATCAGTAATTTTTTTTCAGTGAAATTTTCCGAGTTTTTCCGGTGTACCCGAGAATGCTCCATCACTCGGACATCCAATTCCCCCAAAATAATAAGTTATCAATCATCATCAATTATCCTTGGAAAAAAAAAAATAGAATAAATAACACCCATAAAAAATCCCTTTGTTCATTTTCCTCTCCCGCACTTATCCCTTCCGGATAAACGAGGGTTGTCCCTGCGTCACCTACGCATCACCCATTTCAATTATTTGATCGCCTTTAGACGGGAATTATACGCGTCAGAAAATGCTCTCTTTTTCCTCTCACTTCCTCCGTCGGTGGTAAAAAGAATCAGGGGGAGAATACAATGACCCTATGGGGAAGATTATAGAGGGGATGTTGCCATTCTTACTCGACAAATTCGATCGGTTCGTCATTACACCCTCAAGGGCCCCCCCTCCTCGTACCAACTAAACAATTTCCCTTTATTTTCGGTTACAAATCGGTATTGATCCGTCCATAAATTCGATTATTCAAAAAATCCCATTCTATCTCCCAAACAAGTGTCGCTATTCTCAATCTAAATTAAAACTGACTCGACGATCGATTTTTCCCGTAAATTTCCCTTAAATTCTCCAATAATTTCTCCAATTCCGCAAATTCTAAGACTTTCGAAATCATTAAATAGAATTTTGGTATTGACTTCATTTGAGTCGAGTAGCTGTATGAACTTGGAATTTCGAGGATTTTTTAAAATCTCAAATTGAAAAATTTATCTTTTGTCAGTGGTGAAATAGATTTTGGAACACCCGTTGGATCTCATGCCTTTGCTCTCTGGTAACACTCAAACGTCGGAGGTTCTCCCCATCCCTCTCCTCCCACCCACATCGCCCTCTCATGTTCTCTTAACTCTCTGACGAACGCGTTCACTCGCATCCGGCAGCAAAACTCCCATAAATTCGTCTCCTTGTTGATCTTCACTGTTTTACGGCTTCCCAATGCTCCACGCACCAATAAACGTCGTCCTACGTTGGCATTGGTCAATCGTGTATACCGAATACAAACGTCAAAGTCATCCTCAGATCGTTATAACTTTTTTTATTTAATGCATTTTTCGTGATGCAATTGAATCGATTTAATTGATTTTAAACTTGATTCGATTTTCTATCGAATTTTTTTATTCAAGTTGGATGACTCCATTATTTCGCATTTTATTTTATTTTGGAGATCAAAAATGAAAGTTGATTTTTGACTCGACTTGACTTAAGTCAAGTGACTAGCTTCATTGACAATCGATTCAAGCTCAATTGAGACGCAAAAAGTTGCGGTATTGAAATGTCAAGTGAATTCATAAAAGCAGAATGGTTGAATTTCCCTACCCAAAATCAGAATGATTGTTAAAAAAAAAAATAACCAAGGGAGGTGAAAGGGAGGGTGCAAACTTTGGGGGTGGGTAACCCCCGAAGAGGAATATCCAGTGTTACTGTCGCAGGGTATTTTGAGACCCTTTGGGCAAAACGAGAAGGGGCCACTCTATGATTTGTAGTTGTGTTATAATGCCGTCGACTCTCACCCCAACTACCCCTATTCACCCTGCCGCACATAAACTCACGATGAAAATGCGTTTCACGGTAACGGTTCTGGTATTACGACGTTGGAAGGATTGAAAAATGATTTTTTTTTTCAGAACGTAGTTGTAATAATAATTAAAGGGGCTGACGACCCCTCGGGAAGAATTTCGGCTTCCCCGGGGGTTGTGAAAAAATCGGTGAATATTGAGAAATCCGAGTGGACAAAAATCCCTGTAATTTTGATTCACCACTTCTGTTGATTCACTTTTATTATTTTTTTTTTTTTACCCTATCATGTGATGGGTGACGCGTACCGAGCCGTAAGATATTTATCTCGCTTTCGCACGCTGCACACAGTACACACACACAAAACCCACACCAGTAGATTTTTCTGTCCCCGTAAATTCGTGCACCACTGAATTTTTATGCTTCATGTGTTCAGAGGATACTACACTTTACGCCCACCCACACATCGGCCTGTGGTTTTTCCACACCTTCTTTTTTATAGTGTACATTATTTTTCACCTCCATTCCCCCAATTCCGGTAATTTTCCGAGTGGTGCAATTAATTAGCTCGCGGGAGAAATTTATTCACGGGAATTTTTCAGGTGATGAGAGGGATTGGTGAAGGGATGCTGGTGCCTGGGGTCAATGAATTGAAATAAAATTTTTTTTTTTTTCACTGGATGTGAATTTTTTTTGTCAACCGAGGGTTGATTTTGAATATATTTTACGGGTAGATGACATTGGACTGCTCAAAGGAGTAGAAAAAATGGAGATTAAAATAAAAATTTCTCCCTTATTATTTGAAAATTTAATAAATGAAGTGACCCGGTGACACTTATCCTCCCTGACATTTTCAGATATTCCATCAACTCCATATATCTCCCAAATAGATTGCATGACTAGTGTCTCTATACGATTCACGCACCTTTCACAAACTCATCATAAATAAATCCAACTATAGACAACGCAATAGTTCAGTTATAACTGAGGGGTTGAGAGGGTATATAGACGACGGGGTGGAGTTTGTTGCTCTCGGTGGTTAATCATGGATAGACGAAAAATATCCAACCCCCAACCCTAAAATCACTCAATTTATTCCAGAATTTTTATTTTTCGATTGGTGAAAAATGGTGAAAGAAAAAAAAATTGATGAATAAAAACAATTTGGGAAGTGAAAACTGTCGAGACCCGAACACTGTTTTATTTTTCCGATTGCATTTTAATCCCCTCGTGTGCCACCCTCGGGTGTGAATAACAATTATGTAATAATTTAACACAGTCCTTCACCCCTCTATTCATACCTCTCACCAACTCCCATCTGACAGCGGCCATTCCACCGTTGTTATAATTCCATTTGAATTTTCAACGAGAAAATAAATTTAAAAAATACATATTTCCATATGCAAGTTAAAATTGAAATTTCAAAGACCAGAACTGAAAAATAATATCGAAGTCAGTGGCAATGACTGACAGAGAGTGACAAATCAATTCAACTATGACAGTTCTAAATCCAGAGGGAATAACTCCGAATCTAACAGATACCCCGAAATTTTTGTAATCACCTTTTTTATAGCCGATACTCAACTCTACAAAAAAGGTCCTGGAAATATTTCGATATCTCACGTAGATTTCGAGTTATTCCTGAAAATTGAAGGGCTAAATTGAGGGGTGAATTTTTGCTTTTGATTTTTCAGAGTCAGGATGAAAAAGCGGCCGAATTTTTCCAAAATATCTCACCAGAAAATGACAAAAGCGATAATCCTTTTGGTACTTAATCGAACAAAGGAACTTAAAAAGGGAAATGCTGATTCGCAGTGAGAGCCACCCCTAGTTAAATATTTAAGCAACAGGGTATTCTACTTGGTGAAAAACAGGGGATTGGAAAAGCTCTTCACTTCTTATTTTTATCTCCCCCTCAACTTTTTTGGATAAAAACCCCTCCATCTTTTGGCAGTCAAACAACTCCCATCTCCTTTAAGTAGATTCCTGTGTCGCATAAAAATTCTCAGCAAATATTTCCGACGTTTTATTCAAGAATATACCGCATTTCCCCAAAACCTACCCCGGCGGGTTAAAACCATTAATATAACGCGTAATTACGCACCCCCATTGATTTTACTCTCAATTGAAATGGCACTTCTCCTGAATAAATCGTCATATCGACTTTTCCCTCACCACCGAAAAATCTCGTCCAAGCAATAACGTGAAAAATAAAAAGAGTTAAAAAAAAAATGGTGATCAATTTGCCTGTTACAGTCACCCGTATTCTCGCAATGTGTCTCACTCATTGTATTTTATTTATCTCCATAATAGTTGATTTTTCAAAAGCCCTCGGTAATAACGAAAAACTGGAGTCAGAAACCAAACGAATCCCTTTATGGAGCTATTCGTTGAAAACATGGGGGTTGAAACATTATTACCGGTCAAACGCACGCCGAAATATGTAAATCCCAACCCCCAACGTTGAGAATATACCACTCTGAGGCGGTTTATCCGATGAAATTGGACTCGGTCGGCTAAAAATATTGTTCGTTTTATATTCGGTTTAAAAAAAAATGTCATTTCTATTTCACTGGATGTGATTTCATCGAATGTCCAAGGGTGGAGTAAAAAAATACGTCCGAAAGTTGACAATTTGAAGGGGAAAATTTCGACTAGAAATGAGAAATCCCATTGTGTATTTTTTTTTTCAACTGCCAACAAGGGGGTTTATTATTTCACGTACCCGTAATTTATTAGGGTGGAAATTGATGAATTTAATTCGCCGAATTGATGACGCTGATCCCTACATTCTTGGAAGGAATGAAAAAAAAAATTGTGATAGAAGTCCGAGAAGAGATGAGAGAAGTGTCAGATAGCTGCGGGTCATCGACGCGCGCCATATTGTCTGCCAACCACTGATATTATTTGCAATCGCATGACTTACATTGTTTATAGCCGATAAACATTGATTTTTTATTCAATGAGTGTGTAGAAATACGGGTAAGTGATGTAGACGCATCATCGTTCAAGAGATGAGGCCTTCTCATCGAATGACTAGGGAATTTTCCGCTGGAAAAGTCAATATAACGATCTATTTTGCCCCGAGAGGTGGGGATATGGACGAGAGACAAATTTTGGGGTTGAAACTGAGAGAAAATCGATGGCCAGGGGTTGCTTTTTGAATCGGAAAACCATGACTTCAGTACTGAGAAAAAAAATCATGAATTTTCCGGAAAATCGTGGAGCTGTCTTGATGAGGTAATTTTCTAAACATTTTCCTAGGAAAATTTGAAGGTATTTTAATAGGAGGAACAACTGGAAAAATTGGTAAGAATTTTAAAACGAAGAATAAAAAAGTGATTTGAAGATTTTTCAATTTCCCGGAAATAGACGAAAATCTCTGAGTCTTATTCAGCTGAGTCAGAGTGAACCCCATGGGAGTGGCAAAAAGACACTCGTCTGGATTTTCTTTCACAACCAGTGACTCTTTGACTGACAACCAATTATGCTAGGACCGGTCGATAAAGAAGAGCCAGTAGCTCAGCCAAAAGACTCCCGTGTTTTTCGTTAATCTCTCAAGACCGAGTAAATCCCAAGGATTACGTCCCCTGTGAGAGAACAAGACACTCCGAAGAGAGAAAAAAAAAATTTCACTTCTTCAAATTTCAGACCTCCACACCAATAAACAGATCATAAATATAGATCTGAATTGATAGTTAAATAGCGATTCACCACGAAAACGTCGAGAATCTTTAGAGATTAAATCGATAATTAAGAAACTAACAATTTTGATTTATCGAAATTTCTCAATGGAATACAAAAAAAATAATGCACGAAAGCCTCTTCCAATAGTCAGAGAAAAAAAAAATAATGTTTATTCCCCATTGTATTCAAATGACTACGAACGGTTTTCTACATATCTGATTTACTACACAACGATTTGGTCATAGCCACGTGCATTAAAATCAGAGTTGAAAGGGTATTTATATTTCCTGGTTTCGCCAGTAATTTTTATAACAAACTCTCCCCATGAATTTCGATTTTTCTCATTGTTTTCTTTTTCATTTATTTCCCATGTCGGTTTAATGTCACAACCCCAGTGATATTAATTGTCTCAAATTTTGCCGACTGTCGGGACACGTGTGGTTACTACCTAAAATATATGCGTGTAACGAGGAATGTGTGGGCGTGTACAAAGACACCGAAGTTGTTCTCTAAACGGTTGTCTTTCCATAAATAGACGGAATTTCTCCCCTTTTATCCGACGAAGATTGAATTTTACGAAAATTCCCACCAATTTATCGATACTGGAAGAAAAAGAAAATTCTAGAAAAATTGTGCGAGACCTGATTATAAATTCCGTCCCCATAAAATGAAAAATATACCTCAACCCACCACTAAAAATTCTAAAACCGCGAAAGCACACGAAAATATCACTTTTCCGGCCTTGTGATAAAATCCTCTATTTTCGGACGGAGTACCAATGAACTCGATATTTCCCCGGACTTTGCGGTCATAACCGAATCATTATAAACTAGAAAAATGTATCTAAACGAGGAGATCGTGATTGTGGGGCCCCGAAAAAACCCGGGGACCTGTAGGGCCCACGTTGGAGTAGCGCGTGCGCCTGTGTCCGTGCGCCGAGCAGCTGTCTGCCAGGTGCTCGCTCGACCGGCCAATCTCTCCTCTCTCTCAGCCCCCCCTGTGACCCCCCCTATTTCCCCTTATTTCTCCTTCTCGCCCCCTCCAATATCTCTCTTCTTCACATGAGTAAAAACCCCAGGGTGCTCAACCTTTTGCCTGGGTTGCCCCTCGCTCAAATATTTCCCAATCGCCCCCTCGTTTTACCTGCAACCCCCGTGTAACCTAGGGTGAAGTGAAAAAAAAAAGGGACCGAGGGGGAGGGACCTGTCTGGGGGCCCATTGTTAAAATAACATCCCTGAAAAAAGAACGAGCCCCCGAAAGGATCCGTCGCCCCCCGAAATCAATTCTCACGGAGAGATGGAAAAATATATAAAATCTTTTTAGCCGATCTCTAGCCGATTCTCACTTTCGAAAAGGCAATTGAGAATATCGGTGGAAACTAGGCTGGAGGTAATTATCGATTCGTCAGGTGTACATTGAGAAAAAAGTCCGGCAATTTTAGAATTATTATTAATTTTTTTTCTCAATTATTGCCAGAAGAAATAATTGATGACACTAGAAAAATTCATCACTAGTGAATTTCCATGATTCTCACCAAAAATTTTGGTTTTGATATTTTTTTTAGATAACAGACCCGCGTCCTCAACCGTTTTCACTTCCATTAGCATTTTTTCCGGTCTTTCCTCCGTAAATTTAGTGACAGGTAGGGGGGGGACCAGTGACCGGGTGGATGGCCAGAAATTATTTTTTTTTACTTCCACCGCACAAAAACCCAGGATTAGTGGTGGATTTTAAAACCAGTAGAAGGGAGACTGGTTTATTCCGGGGGCAACCCAACTACAACCAGCTAATCTTATTGTTTTACGCACGGACCAGCAATAACGTGGGATTTTTTTATCCACCGTGTATTTTGAAAATAAATGTGAACGATAAAATGCCCATTGAAAAATTTCAATAATCTAAATGAACGACCGATAAATTAATCATCAAGATGATTCCGCATGAGAAAGCCCTCCCACCCCGTCATACTCATTGAAATAAAAAAAAAAAAGAGCGGGAAAGAAAAAAAATCGTGCAATCGTTGGAATAAATGTCGGCAGAGCCCAGTGCAAGGATGCCATAAGTGCAATATAAGATAGAAACACCGCAGCTGGAGATAAATGCTTTCTTGGATTGTGGTAGTCCTGTATATTTTCCCTCTTCCTCAAGTGGGTACTATCCACGCCCTCAATTTTTATTTTTCTCTTTCCCTTACATCCGTAATTTTCCTTTCCAGTAAGTTCTGACTATTTTCCACGGGATACAGAGAGGGGCACGGGGTGGTTAAACCGACTAGTAGATGAAAAAAATCTATATATATATAAAAAGAGTTGTAAGAGGAGAGTAAAGCCCTCCCAACACTCAGGAAATGACCCGGGTGATGGTGTAGTCGACGTTTTTCCGAGGTCTCAACTACTACTCGACTACAAGTAACATCTGGTTGAATCTAAATTTTTGGGTTTAACTCATCCGATCTACAAGTGACTAATCCATCAGTTAAAAATAAATACAACAAGGTCGCGATTTGTGTTTTCATTCTCGTGGAATAAAAGAGAAATGAATGAATCATCAATCATTCAATCGGTGAAAAATAGAATTGATATTGTGGTATAGAGGAAGTTTGAGTATTAGAAGCTCAACCAATGAAACCATAGCGAGAGTATTTATAGTAAAAGTCAATAAATTGGCACTAGAGTCTCGATTCTGGTGCGCCTTGGCTATAACCCTTGAAAACTCATCCATCATTCGAGGAAAAAAGAAAGAGCCATTTGAATTCCGAATAAACCGAAAAGTCTCGAGTGTCCCGAGAATTTATTGACTATTTTTTTTTAAATAGCCAGTTGAAAAATATTAGAAACACTGAAATGGGAGATGGAGTGAAGAAAAAAAAAAAATCTTAATCAGTAGAACCGAGGGATCGATGGGGGTTGGGCCTTTTGGGCCTCAGGCAGAAACTCAAACACCATATGGCCCCTGGCGGCACCTTTTTCACCGCGACGCCGACGCAACCACTCGACACACAAAATTATATTTTCGAAATATTTTACAGATGGAACTGAAATCCCTGTGAAATTCACTTTTTTACGCCCGTCTTTTGTCAGTGAATTAAAAAAAAAATTCCAAGAGAATTCTAAGAGAATTAGAAATCGGTAAAACCACATTTTTTACCGATTTCGGTGAATCTTCAGGAATATCTCCGAAACGAAAGGAGATAGCGAAATTCTTGTCGCTATCATTTTTCTAGATCTGTTGGAGAACTACACAAAAGGTTATTAAAGGAATTCCGCCAAATCCCTTAGTTTCGGAGATTTTTTTCGATAAACCCATCAACGCGGGGAAATCGTTCAAAAAATCGATATTATTGATAACAATTGAGACTCACTGTCGGTCTCTCCAAGGTCAAATAGTGTTTATCACTCACCTGAAACAGAAAAAAAAGGGGGGAAAAAATTAATTATCATGACAGTATCGTAATGTAATCGTAGGATGATTTGTAATGCATGAATGATCCAGAGAAATCAATTCAGTCGTAGGAGAGAAATAAAAAGCATTGGGATTAGCGATGGTAACAATGATAATGACATTAATGCATTGTTAACAATGCTAGTAGCGGTGGACACTGGCAGAATGGGTGGGTGGATGGGTGGATTTGAGGGGATGAGGGGGAGGTTGACGCCCACTTGGTCATTAGGCACAGGACATACATCATGTTACCCCTGGCATCCCGACGCCTCGTTCTGTCAGACGCACATTCACCGATAGATACAGTGACAAACTGGGACACAATTGCAAAGATATAACTGCTAATACATAAACACCCAGATTTTCATGTTCTTTCGACTCTTCCAATTAATTTTCTCGATAAATATTTCAAATCTCCTATGACATTTGTCACTGCATTTCCAGTTTTTCAAATAGAATCTATATATTTTATTTTCAATTCATTCTGATAATGAATTTTCTTGAAATATTATTCAAAGATTGACTTGAATTTCCAGGAATGTCTAATAGCGTATGCACTCGGTGATATATGAGGTATGTGAATATTTTTGAAAATTGTTTCCGACATTTTCATCATATTTTACCCCTCGGCTTATTAAACGTTAACGGTATTCCCAGGCATTTTGTTGAAGTTGTGCCGGCGTCGGGTGCGTAATTATACCGGGCATTGTACCAGAGGGACCCCAAGAAGAGGAAGAGATGAGTACCTCGTCCTCAACACATATTAACCAACACTATAACACCGTGGAAACTTGTAGGGACCGAGCAAACGAGAACGAGTTGAGTTTAATCGACTCGAATATCAGCTGCTCGTTCGATGCCAGTGCAAATACATTCACTATTAAGGGAATGTGGACAATTGCATCATTGACAATTTTCACATTTCCCCAAAATCTTTTATTTCAAAGAAAATGAAAAAAAGAACCGAAGATAAGTAAAGAAAAATGTGAAATCTCAATTATGAATTGCCGAGATAAAAAAAACCTCAAATTTCAGAGGGATATATTTTTTTCCAATATTTTTTCTCCTTTATTCGGTTTCTCCGAAGGGTGGCCACTTCCGGTCTACTCACTCCCCTCCCCCCTTGATATATCCGGTCCCCCAAAAAACCCGTCTGACCACTGCAAGTAAATTGAACCACTTCATTCTCACGAATAAAGACAATAATATTGCAAAAACAAGAGAATCACAAAAAAAATTCTGCGACCTATAAAAAAAAATAAATAAATAATCCATCAATCATTCCCCCTCGTCTCTAAAAATAAATAACTCCGATATTCGACAATTGTAATCCGCATGATCTTCGCATCGAGATAATTCTAAGACAAACCCAAGATTATTAATAATCTATAAAATATCTGAATGACAATTTATTCCAGTGGCTTAAATACCGGTTGATAATCACTGGTGGTTGGTAGTAATATATATAGGGGGAATATTAGCATCAGTAGCCAAGCACTAGCTGTGTATATCTACCGTGTATGATCGCACTTGTACGTAACGCACAGAGAGGTATAACGGACAATGACACACAAGTACAATTGTACAAGGTTGTGAGGAGGGAGGAGGAGTGATGAGAGGGGATGAAAACAAGAGAGGGATAGTAGTAGTTGAATGTGTTGAGGGTTTATCCACCAATTTGGCTGGGAAACACAGTCAAAGTGAGGGTGCGCAACATGTGTGATACATAATACCGACGAGGAGTATTCAACCCCTATGTGAGGGCATTAATAGCGTCAATGCAAGCATTCTAGAGTGGATAGAGTTATGATGTTCAATCATTGTCTTTCAGATGTTATACTATCCGGCAATGACAACAGCATTCAGGACACTATACTTCCAATCTATAAATTGAAACGACACCCCTAACGATCTCTAAATTATTCGCGTTTCAATATTCTCCCAAGAAAATAGACAGAGTTAAGAATCAATAGAAGATAAAATGTGGAAAAATTACAGAATTAGTAGAGCTAACATACGTCACGATAAAAAAATTAAAAATCTATCCGAATCTAAATCTCTCGTGAACCACTAACAAACATGTCTTCAATTTTAACCTACAGTTCAATTAACCTCATATTTTTCTTTCCAACCACAATTTAGTAGATCTGGCAGAACCACAGGGTAAATGAAGAATGAAAATATCTTATTCCAGGTTGAGAGTCTCTGGGAGTTCATAAGCCAGTGGAGGATCTCCCAAACGGGTGGACTGTACCGAAATAATGTACAGTACCCGCTCAAAGGAGGGTAGGTACATTGGATAAAGAGAGATAGAGTGGATAAATGAGAGAGAGGGAGGGTGGATGGGGTGAAAGGAGGGAAGGAGAGGGGAGGGATATTGCAGAATAGAAAGCCCCTCTCCCTCTTGCCAGCCCTTCCTCCCGCCCCTCAAAACTGCACGGAATAACAATGGCGTGCAAAGGAGATTAACAAACAGAATAAGCTAACGCATAATCGCATTATTTCTGGCTAAGCCGCATTTAAATTAGATAGAAATTCCATTTAACGAAACAATGCTGAATGGCACGAGATATTGGTCCACATTTGGAATCATACAGTCAGCTGAGTACTTAAAGATCATTTTCTCATCCTTAAAAAAAAAAGAATTGTAACCCAACGAAATGGAAGTGTTCAGATTTTTTTTTATACCACCCCCGGGGGTGGATACGTTATCGGATTCATCCACGTGATGATTCGCCATGTTATGACGTCATGGTAACGCACCTCGTGGTGTTCATTGATAAAAATATTGAGTCCCGCGAGTTTTGGGGTTTGAATAAAATTTTCAGAGAGAATTTTGACGATTCTCGAGTGGGGTAGGAATTTTTTTGTTGGACGACCCCCAGTCCATTTGGTGATTTTTTTTTTTGTATTTTGTAATGGTTTTACCTGTGCACCACCGGCGATAGACTGATAAGCTGATTGAAATGCATTTCCAAGCTGCGTCATGCTCTCGTCCTCCATTTGAAACATAATGTCAGCACCGGGTGATCCATTGTTGTTATTACCCATTAATTTCTCTGGATTACCAGTCTCCCTCAATATCGTGTTCGACTGCATTTTCTTTACAATCCACTCAATGGGAAAAAAAAAACACCACGATTTGTACGGAATAAATTTTCACTCTCGAGTTTGTGTTATAATCCAGTATCAAATCACAAAACTAAACCCCAAGCACTCGATGTTCGTCATTTTATCACAGAAAAACACAAATTAAAACTGGCAACAAAATTTTTTCCAACACCGGTAAATCGCGATAAAATTCAAACAATTGTAAACAATGAATATTTCCCCTCTATTTGTATTTCCGCCCCAGTTGGTAATGTAGATTGCAATTAATTATCATAACTGCGTATTTTCCATCTCCATTTCCCTCACGAGTTTCCGTATCTCATGTCATCAACAGAAAATGTGGCTCGAGTAAGAGAAAATTTATTAGAAATACCACAAGTTAAGAGAGAAAAGCCGGTATTTTACTCGCTGTCTTTCTCTCGTGTCGCATTCACTGACAGAAACAAAGCGCAACAAACAGTTTTGCCTCGATTTCCGAGAGGTAACTCCTATTTTCCACAATGGAAATCTATCAGAAAATAAACACGAGGCTCGAACGTCGGACACACATGGCGCTGGCTAGACGCCTCGTAACCCAACGAACAAAATAAAAGTCTTCACTCTTTTCCTTCACTTTTCGAATGATTCTCACTGTTTCTCAAAAGCGCCTCGCAAAAAAAAAAATCACAACTACCACAAATATTCACAAACTACCTCTCTTCAGTTTCCCTCCCTAAAAATCACTTAACCTCCAAAATCCTCTCCAAAACCGAAAAACAAATTTTCCAAAACTCAGTGTTGAAAGCTATTCCTCACATTCACAGACAGTTCGCTTGACGTTTTATTTGTCTTTTCCCGTAAATTTGATTTTCGAATGGTACACAGTGGTGGGATAAATTTTAGAACAAAGGAAACTCAAAACAACAGTTTTACCACCGGAAAATGAAAAAAAAAATGCGAGAATTGACAGGAAAACACTCGCCCGATCGAGGTACGCAGAGCGACTGACGCTGAACTAGGGGGGACGAGTGTTAATCCCACCACTCTGACAATCCGCCAATCGACGTACAGTATTGACTCTCCCCTCGTTGGCCCACCGTGGGGAGAGGGTAATACGAGAAAACCCGAGTAGATACGATGCTCTTTGTCTCGTGCATTTCCGTGGCGTCTCCCTCCCTTTTATTTCATTTTATTTTATTTTTTTCACTTTATTACGCTCAGCGCCATCTCCACACATTCACTTCTGTCTCACTTTTCCCACTCTCTCCATTTTACTCGCGACTTTTAGAAGATTGAGGGGTTCCTAGCGGCAAATAGAAAAATTCGGAAAATTTGAGCAGAGAAAAATAGCGGGTTTGACTATTATACCTCGGTTTGATTTTTGGAGTCAGAGGAATTAAATTGAAAAATTGAGAACGTGGAAGAAGTTCATGATCGATATAGAAAATTTAGGGCGAATTTTCCGGAGGGGAAAATATTGGAAAGTGGAATTTTCAGGTGAAAATTCAGAAGCGACTGGAGGGAAATTATGGATTTTCCTGGATTTAACGATTTTTGATAATATTTGGAATTTAATTGAATAGATATTAGCATTTTTTTATATTTAAATGAGATGATTAATTTTCAGGTGAAAAATTCAGTGGAAACGGCACCTTCTCGAAATGCAAATTCAAGTCTAAAAATTTTGATAGGTTATCGATTGAGAGTGTCTTTTCTGAATGACTTTTTCCGGCTTTCCGGGGATTTTCTTCGGTTTATTTTTCTTTGTCGTGTTGAATTGAGGGTGGAAAAGAGAGAGAAGTTGAAGCCGTTCTGAAAACATTGGTCCACTTGTTGAGTCGAAAAGCCGGAGGCATTCGAGTAATTGTTTGAGAATGGATCTTTTTGTTATTCGAAGGGGTGCCTCCAGGGGGTGATAAAATTCGGAAATCAATTGTGATTAGGGGCACGTGACCTCGCTGTCCCTCACTCGCGAAAATAATCCCGAATTTTTTATCGCTCCGTTAAAAAAAATCATGTCCATTTTTATGTTTAGGGCATATACATTTGTTTGTTGTTCTATGGAGTTCATTCAACTGACTCTGAATTCACGGTGAATTTCCGAGAAAATTAACGGGCCAGAGTGAGACTGTGCAGAGGGCACATTTAGGGGAAGAATTTATCGGATGGAGATTTACCACCAGACGAATACAGGAAGCCGAGGATTGGGCATCGTGTTGCATGTCAGTGATTCTCAACCGAAATATCGAAAAATTAACTTTATCAAACCCCCAAATACAAAAAATTCAACTCTAAAATAAAAAATCTAATTATTCTAATTTCCTGTCCCCATGATTTTTTTCAGACAAGACGAATTTATTTGAGACTAGAATGAAGCTAGAAAGAAAAAATTTTACTACTCGATAGAAATTTTTTTTTTTCCCGAGTGAATGGATTTCTTGCTGGACTCATTTGTAAAATTCAATGGCAATTTGAAAAAAAGAATTTCCCAACTGCATCCCATTGTCCCAGCACTTAGTTTATTATCAATGACGCAAGTAATGGTCTATTGTTGAATCACCCCCCCCTCCACAGATTTTCATTGACTCGTTGCAACCGATACCCTTAAAATTCGAAAGTAATTTTAGTGTCGTTGTAGTCGTTGTAGATGAAGAAAGAGGGGAGAGACGTATAATTACCCAACCTAACCCATGTATAACCCACTTGGCGAGAGTTTAGCGAGTTCTACTTCTCCGGGTGGCCACTGGCCAATTCAAATCCAGATAGCGAATAATAAATCCATTAAAAAAAATACAATTCTCATCCTATTCTCCTCATTATTCAATTACCCAGATCCCCCCGAAATTCGTGAATTTACGCATATTTAATTCCAAGAAGAATCCCTTTAAAATTCCTGTGGAAATAATTAATCAAATTTCCCGGGAATTTTTCCAATTTTTAATCCATCCCAAACGAATCTCTGACTTTTGGAGAAATAATTTATGAACGCGCCCCCTCATGACTCATAAATTAATCCTCCACCAAGTGCAAGGTTCCAATTTGCAAATTCAATAGAAATGGGCGTGCAGGGGTAGACTGTAAAATAATTAAAAGTGGCGGATGCACCACCAGCTGTGAATGTCAAAGGTACCAGTACCTGACAGTGACAACGTGACACCAGCATCTCGAAACATTTGTTCTACCTGATCCCTCAAAACTGTGCAGTAAAATGTCCCCCTGACCATCACGAATCTCCTCAACCCAAAATTTTTCCTTTCTTTTTTTTCCACCCGAACAAGTGCCCAACAGGTAATAAACAATTGTCAGAGGGTCCTGTGGGAATTCCCCAGGCTAAATTTATCAACCCCTATTATAAATTTCCACTGAATTTTGAGTGCTGTGTACTCACGAAAACGAGTGGAATTCATGCACATGATTTTCAAAAATTCTCCAAATACGATAATTCCCAAAAATTAATTCATTCCCCGGAGGAAGTGCTCATGGCCATTCACCTCGTCTATGTACACCATAGAATCATTCCATAGAATACCCGAGAAATGAATAAATGTATCACACGATGAATTCACATGCTAAAAAAAAAGGGGCGTCATCAGACCGAGAGGGAATGGAGGGAATTCACAAATAATTAGGTAACCTCGCCTCGACCAACTGTGTAAACCTCTCGCATCATCCAACGCCTTCAATCGGAGAGAAAAAAATATATATATCAGAAGAAAAAAAAAAATTGAAAAGAAATACCCCAAAGAAGGAAGTCAAACCTATAGTCCATTCAATAAAAGAGAATAAATAATACATCCATAGGTGAGAAAAACCGCGCCTCACGCATATATCAAAAATAAAAGTAAAAATTTCCTCCACCAAGAACAAACAATTATTATTATCATTTTCTACACAAATGGCTAATAATAACATGCGTCACCGAATCCATTCGGAATTCTAATTTCCGTGAGTTAACAATTTTTTTCTACTAACTGAATTACGTGATTAAACAAAAAAAAAAACATTTGACATTGAATCTGATAACAATTAAATGATTTCCAATCAGATTCTTATCATTCAAGTCTTAATTGCCCGTAGACCAATTTAAATAAAATCATGTCTATATCCCCCCACACTGACTGAAATATTTGATATCAGATGAGTAGAAAAAAAAAAAGAAATGATCCTTTGTTAGGTACTCGTTCTAAATACTTCCTGACAAGGGTAAATTTGATAAGAGCCCGGGGAAGCCGAAAACAATTCTCTCTCCACGCGTGGGACTAATCGCTCGAGTGATTCTGTTTTCCGTTTAGTTTACTTACGCCAGTGGGGTAGAAAAGCACCCCCCTCCTCCCCTCCCTTTTACCCACCCATTTCATCCCTCTCTGTACTCACCAAAATTCTCGTTTTACTCCCTCGTATTCTCTCTATCCTACTTTTAGTTTCCTATCTCAACCCAGTCCCTGCAGTTAATGTCCTACTGGGGGCTTCCAACCCTCTTTTCCTGTGTCTTGTTCCTCGTCGTACTTTCAACTCCACTCAAAACCACTTCCCCGGGATGTTGTGTTGTCCCTCATACCCCAGTCATGAAGGATAATATTAATATTATTTTTTTCAATTTTCTTACGTTTTTTTTTCCACCGTTTATCTAGCTATGTGAAGTTGGCATCGAAGTTTGAAAAATCTAACTTTTTTTTGTTGGTTTGGATTGTACTCATTGAGTACTTGAATGTACCCTGTGCACTTTTTTTTGTACCCTCTTACTT
>NW_011887872.1:266785-284610 GCF_000806365.1 Fopius arisanus | reverse complement strand
CCCCTGGGGGGCACACCTGCACCTGCACGTCCATTTCCTGGAAAAAAGGGGGGAGGGGGCGTGGGAAATTCCCCAATACTGGCCACTTACTACTTGCGTCTATTCCAGTATTCAATTGGTGTGTAAGTACACTCGTTTCAATTTCATCGGGCCGCAAATAACTTTCCATTAAAACTACCCTAAAAAGTGAAAAAATGTTACTTCGTTCCTTCAAAATTTTTTCCTTTCCGGAACGGGGAATCGGCTTTCAATTTCGTCAATACCAAATTCAAATCTTGACAACTTTTTTGGAAATCAAGTTTCAGAAAATACATCAATAAGAGGACAAAAAAAATTCAAAAAAATAGGAAATTATATCAAATTATCGATCCTATCTTGGACTAACTCTGGTCGCAGAATCCGCTCGATCAGTCCAATAGTTTCCGAGAAAAAGCTTTTTCATTTTCACATCGTTTTTTGCCAATATTTACAAAACTATTCGGCGATTGAACTGTTTTTTCTTTGAAAATATTCGTCTCGATGGCTTCTATCTAGATCAATCAAAACCTATATAGTCGTCGGTACAATGTTTCCGAGATGTTTCTACATTTGTTTTTTCCAAAACATCGTTCTAGGCGCCTACCCTCTGCAAAAATAACGATGTCAACTTGAAATATAGATATGATTCTCGTCTTATGATAGGAACGGTTCGTATTTCATCTGGGCTCAATCGGCTCAGTAGTTCCGGAGATCTTTAATTTTTATACGAAAAGCGAGTACGAGAGATAAGAGAACGGGAATTTGTCCTTGGCTGGCATTTGTGTCTATTACTTTTGCCCTTATTAGCACTACAATTTTTAGTAGATGCTTTTCTCAGTTTATTGTTTTTTTTTTATGGATCAATCATGAATGAACTTATGTTAATGTTGAATGTAGTGACTTCCATTCGGAAGCTTACTAGCAATGAAATTGGTACAACTAAAAGATTTTCAAAAAAAATGGGAAGAAAAAAAAAGTGTTAGGTGACGGCCCCAATAATTCTCTGCCAAACAGGCTCGGTCAACTGCTTCTCTAAAACTTGATTTCCAAAAATTGGTGCAGAGGGGCCGGGGGCGGAACACAGATATGATTGCGCAGAAACTTGCTGTCTCTAAATGGATCTGAGCACTCTATGTATAATTTCATACGATGAACATTAATCGTTTTCATTATTTTGGGGCGTAATATCGATAATATTATTATTTGGGTCGTAACAATAGAAAAAAATCGGAATTCCATTTTTCAAACGATTGCAATGTAATCGCACTATCGGTTTTTGTTTTTATTAATAGCGCAAGGGTTCTGCAAGCTTCTCTTGCTTTAAATAACTTTGCATCCTCTTGATTATTTTGGACCAAAACATTGGATTTTCCAATTGTTCATTTGAATGATTATTTCAATTACAAGTAATCAAGACGATGAAAGTTCATCTGTTGTAAAATAAACCTGGAGCCGGTGATGACTATTATGGCATAGCGAATCGCAGTTCTTTGGAATTAGTAGTTTTATCACGGATATCTCATGACCTTTCTGATGGAATTCAAATACTATATTTATGTAATGATATTCGTTCTCAAAGCAAAAGCCTCAATGTTCTATGAATACTACTTACGGCGCATATTATGAATCGAGCCTTATTTAGTTCCTATTACATGTTTTCATACTTGAACATTTCGATGATGTTCCGTTTGATCATTGTAGAGATTGTACACTATGAATGAGGATCCAAAATGGACATTGGTTCAGTGGGATGTCGATGGTTCCATATCTGTTATCCCCACCAAAGATATGAACAACGATAAGAAGAAACGTGTTCTTTTGGCTAGATGGGGGGAGCAAAACTGGATCGTAAAATCGATTTTAGCGCAGAGTGGTAAGAGTCTCACTATAGTTCAATTTCCACTCAATTAAAAGTTTTACCAATCAATATTCACAAAATAATCTCTATTATAACTTTTCCCCTACGAATTTCCTAGTTTCCGCTGAAATCCAAGCTGGCTAGCTCGGGGTCGGACCCGGAAAGTCTTGAATAAGTGACTGGTCAAAAGAAATGAAATACCTGAAAAAAATGAAGGAATGCAAAACCTACTCGCTTCACATTGACTGAAATTTCATTTTTCTAGATGACAAAAATTACCTAGACACTTTAGATTTCTCACCGGGTGGAACTAAACTCCCTAGACGAGGAAGACCTCATAAGAGACAACCCTCAAATATCAATCGAGCAATCCTCTGACACTGACGGTTCCAGAGCAAATGGAATCGACGGCAAAAGTGACACAGAGGAAGACAGCGACGGAAGGACGGAGAGTGGCGCTGATTGCGAGACAGAACGGAACGCTGCAATAAGGGTAGAGTAGGAAAGGTTCAGAGGAGGAAATCGGACCGACATGAAGGAGAAAACTCCCGCCAAACCAATGATGGCGATGATACGACCGAAAGACCCATAAAACGCCATAAAACATTACCTATCGTGTGTTTTAGAATCATATGTTAATGGATCTATTACGCTTCGTTCGCGGATCGTGATTCGTGACTCATGATTTCAGGATAGTTCAAGTCTTAGCTTTTCAGTTTCAAGTTTCGTGTCTCGTCTCTGATATTTTAAGACTCAGAACTCGAAATTTCAAATGGTTAAAGGTCAGATCTGGGGCCACATGCGTCGTGCCTCGTGTCTAGTCATTCGGAATATTTGAGATCGATCTCATAACTTATTTAATATGTTTAATGTCCTTAACTCAATTTCAGAAATCGAAAGTAAGATCCGAAAGAAACGGATGCTGATTGAAGACAAGGAATATAACCTGCTTCCTCCAGCACGCAGGCGCGGTCATGAAGTATGTTCAAAATAAGTGATATAGACTTAACAGAGCCAGACTTAACGAATTAACTTGCCAGCGCTGGTGATATATACAACACAGCCGAAACGTGCAACTAATGCAATAAAACTCTAGACATATACGAATTCCTGAGCGGTAGAGCATCACAGTTCCTAGAATGCCCTGGTAGATCAGTTGATGTGGCGATCGATCTGTATGTCCAATCGGCTATCATCTTTTTGGCGGTCAATACTCTATTTATAATTTCTTCGAATGAAACACGGGAATTGATTAGCGCCAATTTTTTTCTCATTTGTTGAAAATCTATCGATTATTCACCAGCAATCACACAATAGTCAGCACGTCCTTTGCTGGATACACAAGTCAATCACCCAATCAACTTCTGATCGAACTACAATGGATTGATCCATTGATGACAGCATCTCTAATGACAATATTCCTTGTATATATCAAACGTGAAAGATACTCGTAGTCCACCATTGAAAAGTGATTGTCTGCTGGTGCAAATGCTATCGGTTTCTTAACTTTCTCCATAGGTTGAAATTTATCCAAACACGGGCGTATTTTTGAAGAAGAGGTTAATCCGCAGATCCCTGAGATGTAGTGGAAATAGAGCAGGAGATTTTACCTCCGAATTATTGAGGTGCGTCCTTGGTAATGGATTGGAACGGATGTCCATCCATGGTGGAAAAAACAAGGATCCGATACCTAAGGATGCGTATCGTGCTGTAAGATGTAAGTCCTTCTACTCCGTGGCCTATGAGAACATAGTAACATATACCGATACAGATGCGGACAAGTGGTTTTGGATTCATGTGAACTCCGAACCGCTTGGCCAAAAGAAATGTTAACCCCCCGTGGGACCAAGACTATTTCGCCGATGAATGTCGAACGACATTGTTGCGTAAAATGTCATTACACACACAGCGTAACGTAAACGAATCTAATCATATGCCTAATGACAAATGGTTTGTCTTCATCTAGGGGCTGTCAACAGTTTGGTTCACCGCGATAATAGGTTGGAGGAACCCGAGTACAAACGCTGTGTAACTCAGTTATGTACTCGGAATCGTCCGAACTACAAAAAAATCCATGTCGACCAACACCGAGCAGAAGCAAATTGGTGACGAAGAGCCAGTGATCTACGTCAATGACGGATGATGTAGAGCCGAGGGACTGCAGCTCGATACATTCCAAGGGATAATTCAGGAACCACTATTCAGTACAACCAAAAATTCAAAGGTTTTAAAACAATCGCCGAAACAAAAACAGGTCGAAACACTAAAATGGGCCCAAGATTGGTTCTGAGGTTGTTTTAAAACCTGGTTCCTGTCAGTTGGTTCCTGGATTCAGGAACGCGCCTGCCAAGACGACTACGGCCACGTTAGTAGCTAAGCCATCTTGTCATCCGTGCTTGGCTGGAGTTCCTCGGAATTTATGGAATCCAGTCCTGTCATTGACGCCATTGAGCTCCAGGGCTGTTCAGCAAGCTACGAGCTGGAAGCAAGGTAAAATACCTTTCCAAAGTGACAACTGTTTTTCGACCATCTAGTTCATCTTTTGGCTTCACTACTTATTCTCTCTCCTCCCATTTGCTACTTTTGACGGGCTGGTTACTGCCAAATCTCTAAAAATCTACTTTTTTAAATAGACGTCGCACAATCGCCCTTGAAAATACCTCCCGTCGGACGCCCCGACGGTTCAAGCTCATCACTGTCACTAACTCAACTGATAGTAAAGATTCTCCAGCAAAGTGGGACTTCGAAGAAAGGTAAAACATTTTTTCATCACGATGTGTGTGAAGTAACATTTTGTGCGCAAAATCCGACTTTTCACGCATTGTGATGTAAACTGGTGTTCGAAACTCACGCGAAATGTGTTTTTGAGTGCATTGGAGGTTTATAACATAAGCCGAAGCCGAGCGATATAATGCCACGCGTTTAGAAATATTACTATTCTGACGCAAACAGGCCCTCAAATATGTCTTTCGTCCTCGCTGGTCATTTTTTCTCTCCATATTCACCACTCTTCTGGCTATCGAGATATGCGGGAGCGTATCGGTTGATTTGCTCATCACACATATCGGAAAAAATTTACCTTCTCTAATAGAAGTGGCACGATCGTCCCTGGAATCTCCTCTGGTCCACAAATTTTCAGTGGGAAACGGATTTTGATCAAATATGTTGCGAAAATGCTTTTCAGACGGTGTAACATATGTTATTTTATGTTAGAGAGGCCCGACTAACCTCGTACTTTTATTGCCGAGGGAGGTAATTAAACATGAAGGCGATAAGCGGCCACTTACTTTCCTAGGAGAATAAAAGAACGAGGTTAGGTTGGGCCGAGTGACATAAGTGTGTAAATGGGTAAATAACTCGATAAAAAAAATATTACCTAAAATAAAAAAGAATACGTGAAAAGCCACCAGTTTCGTGCCTGCGAGCTGGGTAGCTCGGGGCCGAGCCCGGTGAGGCTTGATTGAATGACTGGAAAAAAATAGGCACATCTAATAATGAAGAATGTATGAAAAGCCACCTAATCCGTGCATCCGAGCTGGGTTGCTTGTGGCCGGGCGCGGTATAGCTCGATTAAATGAGCGAAGTAAGCATATTTTAGATAAGATTCGAATTTATTACCAATGGTGATATGGAAATATTGGCAGTACAATTGAAATATTGAATGTCATCGAAGCGTTTTTACCAATTCGTTTCCATGTTCTTATACCTTTCCAAGTTTTTTTAACCGAACCTCACATCCAATCTTAGGTAATATCTGAATGATATCGTTTTCAGAATCAGTTCAGACGGAAGCAAAAGAACTATTTTGAAACAAATGGAATGTCGAAGAAAGGAGTGGTCGGTGGATCCATGCACGACGTTTTATTTTGAATTTAATTCCAAGTTGGAATGGACCGTTCATTTAATTAAAATTCAGATTTGTTATTCGATTTTGTTGTATATTCATTTGCAAATTTCTTCGTTTGTTGTTCATTTATTTTATTGAAAATAAAAAATGTAGAAGGAAACTTAATCGTGTTAAAGGAAAAAGTTTATTCAGCAATATACGGATAGTTAATTTCGAGTGTTCACTTTTGAATCTAAATACCAGGATCACTTACTAGCGGGTAGTATGCAACTCGCAAGCGCACTGCAGATGCATACGACTAGTTGGTGAGGAATTCCAATTATCGTTGTAATTCCTAAAGCTTAATTTTCAAAAATTGGTGTAAGGGAGGGCGGGACATACAGAAAGGTTAGCAAAACTTCGAATTTTTACGTTTCACACCATTCTGTATCATTTCCAATGAAAATTCGACAATGTCAAAATTGAACGATTAAAAAACGTCCATTCGGAAGCAAAAATGAAAATTCTTCCCAAGATTTTCAGAAAAAATATTGTCTTCTGAAGGAAAAAACAAGAAAATTCTTCCGAAGATATTCAAAAATTATTGTTTTGAAATGAAGAAAAATTCAAAATTCTTCCCAAGATCTCCAGGAAAGACATTGTCTTCAGAAGAAATAAAATTAAAAATTCTTCCAACTATCTTCAGAAAAAAATATTGTCTTCAGATGAAAAAAAATTGAAAATTCTTCCGAAGATCTTCAAACAAAAAATTTGTCTTCAGAAGAAAAAAATTTCAAAACTCTTCCAAAGATCTTCAGAAAAACACATTGTTTTCAGAAGAAAAAAAATTGAAAATTCTTCCGACCATCTTCGAAAAAAACATCGTCTTCAGAAGAAAAAAAAAATTGAAAATTTTTCCGAAGATCTTCAAAAAAAACATTGTCTTCAGGAGAAAAAAATTTCAAAATGCTTCCGAAGATCTTAAGAAAAAACATAGTCTTCAGAAGAAAAAAAAATTGAAAATTCTTCCAAAGATCTTCAGAAGAAAACAAAATAAAAATTCTTCCGAAGATCTTCCAAAGAAAAAATTGTCTTCAGAAAAAAAAATTTCAAAATTCTTCCGGAGATCTTCAGAAAAAATGGGCTCCCAAAGATCTTCGCAATTTGTCTGCCAGAGATCTTGCCGAGATTTTCTCAAAAGATTTTGTCTGCTGAAGAATCTTTTTGGGACAAGAAGAAGATCTTCCCCATAATCTTCCAGAGATGCTTCCAAGATTCTTTGAAAGATATTCCAAAGACACAAATTTTTCTACGCGGGCAGTAGTACAATTAAAAATTTCAATAATTCTCAGACTTCTCTTAGAAAACAAGAGAATATAATGAATACGAATATCAAAAAACTAAACCAACATTTTATTAACAGTGACAAGCGATTAGGCTATCTCGAATTTATCACTATCATATCATCACACATCTCCTCATTATCTGCACTAGTCACCCAGATATTAGGTCAATATACTGAATATATTGATGCCCTCAATTTAGGCAAACACAATATTTTATCTCCGACAATTGTCACCCCTAAGAATCTAGTGCACCAAATAAAAAAATATCCAGGAAAATATGACTTGCTATTAGACTTGGATCATGATGATATTACAATCCTTTATGATCTCGCTAAAGTTCAAATCATTTTCGATAATGACATGATTATTTTCGCGATTCATTTCCCCTTGGTTCAGAAAAATATTTATGATTGTTATCACCTAATTCCTCTACCCATTCAACATCAGCATAGTCCATACTTCTTTTTTATTAGCCTTAAAAATAAATACCTCTTTATCTCTCAATCCAAAACCCAATATTCCTCCGTACAAGATTTCTCAGACTGCATCGAGTATCTTTATGAGAGGTATGTTTGTATTCGGATACACACAACCAAGACAACAGAAAGATCGGGTTGTGAAGTTCAACTGCTGTCACCACATTTAAGCAAACTCCCAGATGACTGCGATACTTCCCTAGCAAACTATCATCCACGCTATTGGGCTCGCTATCTACCGATGGCGGCGTTGTCATCGCCATAAAAACATGGACGACCGATGGTCTATGCGTTCAAACTATACCAACTAGCGACAGCAGGTCTGTCCATACCAGTTCGTTCCTTTAGTTATAATTCCAAATAACGATGTTGACACTATCGTTAGGAGAGATTTTCGAGTATGTTAGTAGCACACCAACATCACAAAATATTAGAGAATGCGAACGAGTGCTCAAATAGAAGAATTTGATTCTCTGCGCTGCATCGTCAAAAACCTCCCATCGCGTCATTTTATTTTGTTTATGTTTACAAACTAGTGGCTTGAGAGAGAAACCACATGAAGTTACGGGTACAATTAATATTGAGCCTACAACACAGTCAACATCAATCTCTCAGATGTCTTGCACCTGTAAAGCAGGGTTGGGACAAAGTTGTAAGCACATCGTTTCTGTCTTACTATACTGCACTCAGTGTAATATATGTGGGGATGGATGAGGGCAGCCAAATAACTTTGACGGGTGGTAATTTATTATTATAACTTTACTAATTCAGAGAGTTCTCTTATACACGTGTACTCTGGTGAACGTTAGTCAGACAAGTGAGATAGAGTAGGGTAAAGTCAAAACCCATCTTACATTAGATACTAGATGTCTCATCAGTCGTCAATCGTCCAAACATCCCAACATAATTTACAGTGTTTTACAACAATTTCAGAGTACCAATCATACGTATACAAAATCTCATTATACACATAAATAACATTCTATCATTTTCGTCTAGGAAAGAGTCACTCACAGGTTCAGTCGTTGCACTGGTTTTTTAGTTCTTGATGAACGCCGAGGTTCGTGAGTACTAGGCTTATCAGGCAGTACTGGTAATGTCGTTGCAGGAGAGGGTAAAGTTACTGGAACAGAGTGTACTTCCAGGGGAATTTCCGATGCTGTTTGGTTGCATACTGCGTCTCGATCAAGAGAATTTACTCTATTCTCGACTTTACTAGAGAGTGAGAATTCTTTGAGCGAACCAGTACTTGGAGTTGGTTTCAAGGGATAGTTCTTCGTTGACGACATCTCAGTTGAACCTTCACTGTCAAAAGTAACTGGAGTCGTGAATGAGGAGTCCTTAATCTCCACGGAATGTTCCGATTTATTTAAAAGCGAACAACACAATTGACTTACGTGTCTCTTCCAAATGTCACCGTAGATGGTTCTCACAGTGTATGTAACAGGTGAAAGCTTCACCAAAGCCTCAGCTTGGACTCAAATCCCTCTAGCAACGTTCTTAGCCGTTACAGAATCTCCTACTTCGAACGACCGATTTCTGGATCCACAAGCATAACGTTGTTGGTTAGCTTGATTCCTAGCCACTCGGTTCCTCAAATTGGGTCTTAGAAGATCCAATTTCCCTCTAAGTGGTCTACCAATATGGAGTTCCGCAGGTGTGTATCCTGTTGTACTATGAGGAGTGGAGGGATAACTGAATAATATCTGCAAAACAGCCACCTCTTCATTAACACCCTCCTGCAATAGCAGCTTAAGTTGTCTTTTCAAAGTCTTGACAAGATTCTCAGCTGCGCCGTTAGACGCAGGATGATACGGTGCTGTTCTCACGTGCAGAATTCCACATCCCCTTAGAAAACTCTCAAATTCCTCGGAAACAAGACTAGGTCCATTATCGCTGACCAAAACAGCAGGATAAGCCCACGTAGAGAAATATTCATTCATTGCTAGAATAGTCTTTTTTGATGTGATATCTCTCATCAACTTAACGTCAATCCATTTAGAAAATGAGTCAATAATTACTAAATACATTTTATCCTTACTCTGGAGAAAATCGATGTGCATACGCTGGTTTGGTCCCTCAGGCCATTTCCACACGTTCAGCTCTGTCCTTGGAGGATTAGCAGCATTCTCCAGACACAACCGACACTTTTTAGTTATTGTTTCAATGTCTGTGTCAATACCCGGCCAGTATACAAATGAACGGGCTAACGCTTTCATTCTCACTATTCCGCTGTGTGTTATATGTAACTCTCTCAAAATCATCGATCTCAATTTAACAGGTATTACAACTCTCGTTCCCAGCATCACACACTCATCTTCAATTGACAATTGTCTTCCTTTACGTTTAAACATTTCAAAAACAGATTCTACTTTATCAGGCCAACCCTGCCTCACGTATTTCTTAACTCTCACTAATATCGGGTCTCTCTCCGTTTCTGCTCTGATCAATTCAACATTTAAGATGGGAGCTTCCGATTCAATGAAATTGAGATAATTAAAAACTTGATTCCCATCTACTTCCTCCTCCATCAAAATAAGCGCTCTTGACAGACAGTCTGACACTACATTATCCTTACCGCTGACATGTTTTAATTTAAAATCATACGTCGATAACAGTACTGCCCATCTTTGTACCCTTCCAGCTGCGATTTGATGGCAGGCTTCTACACGGATTGAAAATATATTTTAGCGGTTTGTGATCCGTCTCAAGCATGAACTGCTGTCCCCATACGTACTGGTGAAAACTCTTGATTCCGAAAACCAACGCCAAAGCTTCTCTGTCTAATTGAGAATAATTTCTCTCCGCTTTAGTGAGAGATCTCGAACTGAACGCAATTGGTTTGCACTGATTGTCTGGCAAAACGTGAGATAATACAGCACCCACTCCCACTGGAGAGGCATCACAAGTTAATTTAAGTGGATATTTAGGATTGTAGTGCATTAAGACTTCCTTCGACCTTAATTTCACCTTAATGTCATCAAAAGCTATCTGACAGATCTTAGACCATTTCCAAATTTCTTTTTTCTTTAAAAGGTTATACAGCGGGGCGGCAATTTTTTCATAATTATTGATAAATCTGGAATAATAATTTGCCATACCCAAAAATCTTTGTAATTCTGAAATATTCTTGGGAACCTGAATTTCTATGATGGCTTTCACCTTATCTGGGTCAGCAAAAATTCCTTCTCTGTTTATTATAAAACCCAAAAATTTGATTTCCTTTTGAAAAACTTTACACTTCTCTTTCCTTGCTGTGAAGCCTGCGTCTTTCAATTTGTTTAACACTTCTATTAAAATTTGATCATGTTCAGTTTCATTATCACCAAAAATTAGCACATCATCGAAAAAACAGATTACCCCTTTCATTCCAAAAAAAAGTTTTTCCATCAATCTCTGGAAAAGTCCCGGTGCCGACGTCACCCCAGAGCATAATCGATTATAAACATAAAGACCCCTATGAGTTGAAATCGTCCTTAAAAATTTTGATTTTTCATCCAACTCAACCTACTGATATGCGTGACTTAGGTCAATACGACTAAAAACTGTTCCACCCGAAATTTTGGAAATCAAATCATTAATCCTTGGAATTGGATGTCGATCAATTTTAATACTGTTATTTATTGTCGTTTTATAATCGCCACACAGGCGAATCTGTCCATTGGGTTTAACAACAGGTACGATTGGGGTTGCCCAATCACTAGATTTAACTGGAGAGATGACTCCTTCTTTAACTAATCGTTCAATTTCACCTTCAATTTTGTCAATCATTGCATAAGGAACCACTCTTGGTTTAACAAATACGGGATTTACCCTGTCTTTCAACTCAAGAGTAAATTTTCCATGTCTATATAAACCAAGTTTGTTTGTCAAAACTGAAGGATACATCTCTCGCAGCCTCTTAACCGTAAGTCCGAAATCATTCTCAATCTTATTTATCATTAGGTCTTTCCCATTTACTGACAAAATTTTAAGTTTACGAATCCATTCTCGACCCACAATAGGTCCTCCAGTACCTCTTATAACAAATAATTCTAAATTCGAATTTTCGTTTTTGAATCCCACTCCAACCATCAAAATTCCCAGATGAATAATTGGGGTGCCCGAGTACGATCGAAACTTACGAAAAGTTGGCTTTAACTGGAGATTCGAGAATACCTCGTTCTTCTGAAACTCTTTTTCAGATATAGCTGAGATTGGTGAGCCTGTGTCAATTTCGAAACTCATAGTTTTACCCTCGACAGTTAACACAATTTTCATTGAATCAGATTTCCCTGACACATAATTACCACATATAAAATTGCATTCGTCGATATTTAACATGTCATTGAAGTCCTTATTCAAACCAATAATTTCGTCAACATAGTTCTGATTAACATTTCCAAATTTCTTGACCCTGTTCTTAAAATTAGGCCCTTTTACCCTAACATTCGTCTCATCGTAACGTTTACTTTTACTGTTATTGTTCTCACTGATTTTTCCCTTGTATCTACAAACACTTGACAAATGTCCTTTCTTCTTACAACAGTTACATACATACTCCTTGTATTTACAATTCGTCCGAAAGTGATTTCGACTACCATAACTGTTACAATTTCTATTGCTCACTTTTTCATGTCCAGTATTATATCTTGGCCCTTTCACATAATTTATACCGTCAACTTGTTTTGATACATCAATATCACCCGTGTCCTTGGCCGCTGCCTCATCACTCAACGCAATATCGATCGCTTTCTCATACGTTAAATTTTTTTCAGCAAGTAATCTTCGCTTCGTTCTAATGCTTTTGAGGCCACAAACTAATCTGTCCCGAATTATCTCATTTAGAGAGTTACCGTACTCACAAAACATCGAAAGACTTTTCAACTGAGCCAGATATTCTCGAACTGATTCATTTTCTTTTTGAACACAATTATTAAATTTAAAACGCTCAGTCATGACATTTGGTTTCGGTTTGAGATGGTCAGACATTAATTGAATTAATTCGTTGTAATCTTTTTGTTAAGGTTGCTGCGGAGCACACAAATTCGATAGAAGATTGTACCCCTCACTACCTAATAGACTCAAAAACAACTGTTTCTGTCTACTTACGTGAACTAAATTACCATCTAAATACTGATTAAAACGTTGAAACCACTGAGACCAGTCTGTTTACCTCGTGTAACGTTCCATTGAGCCAATACATGGAACCACCCTACTCGTCCTGATGTCCTCTAACTCCTTCCTCAGAGTAGTTACTTGCTCGTTTAATCCGGCAATTTGTGCATCTCGGCTGTTCACTGACTGTTGAGCTGTTATATTACAACGATTTAGCTGCTCATTTAGTGTCTCGTATCTCGCCTTGAGATCCTTATATTTTTCTTCCAGGGTAGCCATTTTGCCACGCTGCGGTTACAATTCCGCCAATTAATCTCTGATTAACTCTTCAGAATTAAAAATTACAACTGCTTTAATCCTCGTCGCCACTGTAATATATATGGGGATGGATGAGGGCAGCCAAATAACTTTGACGGGTGGTAATTTATTATTATAACTTTACTAATTCAGAGAGTTCTCTTATACACGTGTACTCTGGTGAACGTTAGTTAGACAAGTGAGATAGAGTAGGGTAAAGTCAAAACCCATCTTACATTAGATACTAGATGTCTCATCAGTCGTCAATTGTCCAAACATCACACTCAGCACGTATGTTTTTCTCCATGGTGAAATTTGTTTTCATATTTTTTCCTTCTCACCACGTATTTAATGCTTTGCTAGAAATGATCTGATGACCTTGGAGCTTGTATCATGTACAGATAAGGAATGCACGTGGCGTAAATTAAAAGGGTCTGCTCTCGCACAATGCAAACCCACAGCCTTTACTTCTATGTATTGTTTTCCACAGAAAACAATCCCAAAGCTCTGTGAAAAAGACGAAACAACTGTGTGCATGGAGTTGTTGGAATGTGATGTAAATTCTGCCATGGCTAAGCATAACAGACGCATGAGAAAAACTCCCATCCGTGTGCCTGTATCTAACGTTCTACCATTCAATAATGCAACCCTCAAAGTACTATTAACGAATGTTCACGAATCCCCCTCTCTCATTGCACTAGCACGAGTATCAGTGGAAGTGGCAGAATGCTGTATGCACGAATATCGCACTAATGTCAATACGACTGATGTATTGAAAATAGCTGAAGCCACTACCTCCAATCAATTACTTTGGAAGAAAGAAAGACAGTTTCGTATAACTGGTAGTCGATGCTATTCTCTTTACACCTATTCGAAGGATAATTGGGCTGAAAAAGCCTCTAATTACTTCTGGCCATGTGAATTTTCAAATAAGTTTGTCAAGCATGGATTAAAAATGGAACCTAGAGCAAGAATGTTATACCAAGAGTGGAAAAATTGTGATGTATTCTGTTGTGGACTCATAATTTCTCAGAATAATCCTTGGCTCGCTTATTCTCCTGATGGAATCGTAATGCAAGCCCAAAAGCCTTGTACGTTAATAGAGATAAAATGTCCATGGGATCTGCCAGATTTATTACCTGAAACTTTGTTAGAATGTTGTAATTATCTCATCTATAAGGATAAAAGGCTTCAGTTAAAACAAAAACATAGTTATTATGGTCAAGTACAATTTGGACTTGCATTACTGAATCTCAAAGCATGTGATTTTGTTATTTACTCCGATAAAGTTAATGGTATCGCGGTAATACCAGTAACTTACGATGAATCTTTCGCAACTAATTTGTTGACAAAATTGAAAAGTGTTTATTTTGAAAAAATGTTACATGTTATTTGTCAGAAAAATGAACATGACAATTGTTGTGTGAAAAAAATGAGAAAGTCATGAGGGAAAAATTAGTCGGTATAATAACTTGTCGAAATAAATATTTAGTTGTTGCTTAGCACAATCATTGTTATCAGAGGCTTATTTATTGTCAATTAAATAACCAGATAATTTACATGAATTTATCGTCAGCAAAAAGAGGTGTACCTAAATTTGCGAGCCCTGCACATACAATTACAATGTCATTCACATAGTTTACCAGATTCCATGACAATTTATTTCTTAGCACATCGAATATTTCAATTCTTTGATTCATCCGTTCTACGTGCACACGTGCAGCGGCAATATTGCGGTTTAATATTGCTTCTTCCGTGGAAAATTGCTGTTTCCTTTCTAAAAACGCCGGTCTGTATAATTGTATGCCAAATTTATCGCACAAATTTTCGATTCGAAATCCCTTATCAGCCATAACAGCATCGCCTGGTTGTAATCGACTGGTTATATTACTGGCTTCAAAGATTGCACCATCTGAAGAACGCTCTCCCTATCCTTCACTCAAATATATTAAAAGTCCTGCAGGACTGACCACAGTCATAAATTTAGCAGTGAAATTACTTTTATATTGCGAATAGATTTTGAGACGGCATGCTAGACATTTAGGTTTCTGAATCTTGAATTCAGTACAATCCACTACGCACACTGTGTTTTCAAAATTCTCGAAGGCGAGAGGCATATTTCTGGTGATTTCTTCCTTGGGGACCCATCGAATTACACACCTTAGAATTGTCGACAGTTTTTGTAAAGTGTCTAAGGAAATAGCTCGACGCGTTGATTCAGCCACACATCGCATAATGATTGTGAGGAAGGAAAATGTCAAGTCGTTTTTCAATTTCATCGTCGTTAAAATAATTCGGTCCCTTAACGGCATTTTATGAGGTCGTCTTTCTCGGAAAAACCTCATAATTAGTTCGACTAATTTATCGAGAATGCGATGATTTCTAATTCCACAGAGGACAGATAAATTATGATCTGTGGAAATCCTCGTGGTAAATGGCTCGTAAAAGTCTCCAGATTTCACCTGAATGCCAACATCAACAGACTTTTTTCTCCAAAATGACGCTAAATCCTCCGCTGATACTTGTACACTCGCATCACTATTTGGTGGATCATTTTCATCTGCGTATAGATGATCAGTGATTGTTCCTTCCAACGGTCCTTGTGGAGATAACATTTGACGACATATTTCATTGTCACAGACAACTGCCTCGACTGCATCGAATAACGAATACAAGTCACATTTAACTGCATGCTTTCCTCCATCGGTTTCTGTCACCTAAAAATTCAATCATCTTGAGGATTATTGAATTGAGAAGAGAATGTTGAAAGACATTTTCCGTTGGAAATCAGTTCATCTACAATACAGGTCTCTCTGGACATTTTTTTCTGCGGTCACTTGTTCCCAAGATAATTTAGATAATTAACTCATTGGGACATATTCCACTCAACATGAAATTAGTCAATGAAAAAAAATTAATGCTAAGTCGTAACCTCGAATTTTGACGTATTTCCACGTCTCCCAGGAGATCTAGATTCGTTTGCGACCGGCGTTATATTGATATTTTCCTCCAAGGTAGCGATTCGTTGGAATGGTGGCGTGCTACCCCTTAGAGAGAGTGATATGTACGCCTCTTTCAAGTTCTCCTGATTTTGCTGATCCTGGGCATCACATACTGGCAAATGTTGAGTGGGGACAGCATATTTTTTCAATCTCCGTCGGGACATTCCACACTCCAGAGCGAACTCTGAAAAATTGCAATGAAAAAAGTTACTGCTGACTGACAAGTCAAAGTGCATCTGTTTAACCACTTGAGACTAAAACCTCACCTGGGAACACAAAATCATCGAGTGAGAAATGTAAGCTACACACTTGAGAATTTTTCACAATTTTCTCCGGTTTCAATAATTTAATCCAAGTTTCTCGTACATCAATTTCGATTGCACTTTGGAGGTCATTCGGATCTATAAGTGAATATTTTCGATTTGGTTGTGGAATGACGTGAAAACTCAATTCTGGATGATCACTGATGTACTGAAACATTTTCTTCATAAATATGTACGTGGTAATTTGGTGGAATTTAGGAGAACATTATCAGAATGTAGGAGTAATTAGTTTTCGTTTAATCGATTTTTCTTTTTTGTAAATGATAATAAGCAGGAGTTATTCTTAAAAAAATCAAAAATAATTGGAATTGATAGAGAATAATTTGGTGGTCATTATAATTAAGGTTTCATAATTTAGGAGTTAAGGCCCGGCCTTCTCGTCGTGGGAAAATTTTGGTGACTTTTACCCCCCCACAGTTTGCGGCAGACTTCGAAGCTCCATCTAAAAAATACACGGTTGATAAGAGAAAAAGGGACAAAATGGCACACTTTTCCAGGGCCATCTGGGGCCCCGAAGGGAGGGTGCCAAATTTTCGGGCCCCCTTCGAAAAAAATTTGAATGGTTAAGGATTTTTCATTTGAATTTATAGGGGGTGGAATAAAAGAGTAGTGGGAATGAGAAATCCATTTTTATTCATTTTTTTAAACAGATAGGCGCATGGTGGTAAAGAAGGGGGGAGGGGGCATGGATGCGATGGTGACACGGGAGTTTGGGTATCGGATGAATCCGTCGGAAAAAAATGAAGGATTGAGAGTGGTGTGAGTGTGGCAGGGTAAAATAGGGGGTGATGGTGGAGTGAGTGCAGGTGGGAAAATGAAGGGTTGATGCTGGGATGAGTCTGACAGGATAAAATAGGGGGTTGATGGTGGAGTGAGTGGAAGGAAAAAAATGAAGGATTGAAGCTGGGATGAGTGTGGCAGAGTAACATAGGGGATTGGTGGTGGAGAGAGTGCACGTAAAAAAATGAAGGGTTCAAGCGGGGATGAGTGTGGCAGGATAAAATAGGGGACTGATAGTTAATGCATGTAGGACAATGAAGGGTCGAGGCTGGGATGAGTCTGGCCGGGTAAAATAGGGGGTTGATGGTGGAAAGAGTGCACGGAAAAAAAAGAAGGGTCGAGGCTAGTATGAGTCTGGCAGGATAAAATAGGGGTTGATGGTGGAGTGAGTGCAGGTGGGAAAGTGAAGAGTTGAGGCTGGGATGAGTGTGGCAGGCTAAAATACGGGTTGATGGTGGAGTGAGTGCAGGTGGGAAAATGAAGGGTTCAACCCTTCAAGGTTCAATCACTTTTACCCGGCCGCACTCATCCCAGCTTCAACCCTTTATTTTGTTCCGTGCACTCACTCCACCACCAATCCCCTATTTTACCCGCCACACTGATCCCAGCTTCAACCTGTTATAGACCCGAGCGGTTGGGTTCGATGATAGGGATAGATCACTCGTAGATAATTAGAAATGAATATCTCTCAGGGAGATTCAACTTTTTAACGGTTAAACGATTTATTCAATAATTATAGTCTTTGATTAATGCCGTAAATATCAGGCAATATGAATTACAAGAAAAGTGACTTAACGAATAA
>NW_011887872.1:259632-265825 GCF_000806365.1 Fopius arisanus | reverse complement strand
GGGGGGAAGTCACTAAAATTTTCCCCCGCCGAGAAGGCCGGCCCTTAACTCCTAATTTATGAAACCTTGATTATAATGACCACCAAATTATTCTCTATCGATTCCAATTATTTTTGTTTTTTTTTAACTTATAACTTCTGCTCATTATTATTGACAAAATAAAAAATTCAATTAAACGAAAACGAATTACTCTTAAATTCTGATAATGCTGTCCTAAATTCCACCAAATTACCACTTACATAATTATGAAGAAGGAAGTTTGAACTGTTAATAAAAAAAATAGATTTCTTCCCAATGCACAGTGCCCCGGGGCCCGCGTTTAAACGGCTACGGTCAATTCGGTTATCGAAGTCGGTAATATAACCCTACCACCATCTCTCGGCATTTTCCGAACGCCGTTTTCATGCTCATTTCTGCCCATTATATATTTTTTATAATTTGAGACAGGATAATATTTTTCCCTTCATGTCGGTTCGGTTTCTTTTACTCTCGGTGATCTCGAAAATTATTTAGTTGCTATTATTGTGATTTCCGTAGAATGTAAGGGCAGAGGGCTATCGTCGACAAGAAGGACGCATGCGCCAAATTATTGATTTTGGGCGTTCCTGCGCGTACGAACATGCAACAAGTGGCAAGCCTGCCACTCTTAGCCCGACAGCTAATAAGAATTGTCTTTGTTTTTCGTTCTGATTTTTGTATTACGTTGTAATAATTGTGTGTGGAAAGAGTCGATCCCCGAGGACGTAAAACGTAATAAATTGAATTATTGTCGACAGTCATTAGTAAGTACAGTTTCTGTTAATACTCTTGCCTCAACCTTTTCTCTCTCTCTGTCCATTTGAATTGGGTCTACCAATCTCCACTCCCTGGGATTACAGGAAACGTTTGTTGATTTCCGATAAAATCAACTGGCGCCCGTTTTCATTATTTATTGCTATTCACAATTGTTAAATCTTGAGCCCTGGCAGCCACTGACCCAGGCCGCGCTAGGTGAAGGCCTTCTGCCCCGTATTGTCGACGTATTTGTTGTCGTCAAAATTTATTTATTTAAATTATTTTCTTGGTTTTTCCTAACTAACAAAAGGCCGGTCTCAAATTTATCCCAAAATAATCAAAGAAACATCGCCAAATGCATCAAATAATCCACCTTATTCATCCCACATCATTCTTTCATCTGCTTTCATCGATTTCTACCTGTTTTTCATCCAAAAATTGCATCCACGCAACACTCACGCAACATACACACTACATCCACGCTATAGCGTGAATGATAGTTTGCTAGGGTTCCACCATCAAAGCCGTTATCGAGACCTGGAAGTACGTGAAAAGCAATCAGTGGATCTACGTTCTCCAGAAGCCAATCACTTTGACCACCCTCTGCACCGATGACAAAGCTCACATTCACGATATAATTCTCCACCAAACTGGGCCCCTCTCGCTCCACCCTAGATGCAAAGGATACAACGAAACAGATGTTTTGGAGCCGATAGATCAAATAAGCCAAAACATGTCTTTCTACGTTCCAACGATCCGTATCGCAGAGTAAGACTTTTTAGAATGGAGATAAATATGGGTGGCTTTTCACCAAAAATATATATTGGGAAAACCCGGTAACGATCGTAACCCATCGGTCAACGGCCATTGGCCAAATCTTCCGGAGTAAAGTCACCCCCCCTCAACACACAGTTCGTTTCTAACAGTGAACGCGATAGCATCTGTATCTATCCCGTAAATCACCACGGAAATCAACGAAATTCAACTAGCAAATTCACCTAGTTATTCAAAAATTAATTCAACAAATTCAACTCGTACATCAACCAAATCCAACTTGTACATCAACCGTTCAACTGTAAATTAGTGTAAAAACCGCATTGAAATTGACCACGCGTTTTAACAAATTGATAATCGTTGTGTGTAATAATTTCCGCGAGTTAACGCTTTTTACAAAATCAACCAATTTTCCTGAACTCTCCAGATCCACCCTACTCAACTGTTCCCTCACCAAACAGAAGACGGCTGCATCCGCCTACCAAATATATGCAAAGAACACACGGAACTTCTCCAGACTATTCATCTCACCAACGTAGACCTCAACGATTTATAATATGCATCGAAGAAGCTGTCGAAATTCGATAAAATTGTAACCAAGCAAATTAATGAACCATTCATCATTACCCACCATAAATGGTACACCACTACTCTGCTGGCAATTGGAAGTATCATCCTCCTGATGATCATATTCAACTGCTGCCGCTGGTGTGGCTGCCTCAATCTACTACGACGTTTGGACAAATAGTTCGTCCTGTCATCAAGAACTTTGTAAATTGCAATTTCGATTCCAACATCCAATCCGATTACCATTAAGAACCTTCAGAGCGACTCCACTATCAGCACCACGTTGGGCCTGCTCAACCTGCTACAGCGACGACATCATCAACGACTGACACCGCAGAAAAAGTCATCCTGATGCCAATAAACCCTTCAAGACGAACAAGTATTAAACCACGCAGAAGTACTACTCCACTTTAATTACACACATTCATTCAAATATTAATTCAATTATTTTGCTACTCATTAGAATCATCCAATTTCCTGACTAGATCTTTCTATAAAATTACCGTATAACGTTAAAGAACTTGATTTAATTGAAAACGATTGTAACCCTTATTCAATTTAGAATTACTCATTCAATACTTTATGATTTTCTGACCTAATTATATATATTGACAATTGTATTTTCAATCTTAAGGAAGGAGGTGTCGTATACCCCAAAATTTAGACATTAAGAAACACATTTTCTCTGCTTAAAATTAGTCCCTTGTAAATCGAACCCTCAATAAAATATCCCAATACCTAAAACCCCAATAAAGATCCCTCATTTAAAATATTTTCCCAGTAAATAAATCCCTGCAATCCGCCCTCGAACAGCTCTAATCATCCTAATCCTCAAGGCCCCAGCTTTTATTGGTATGGCCCCAATAAAACAATTGACGCGCCTCGGATCCTTCCAGATCCTCGGACCCAGACGGCTCTTTTGAATCCCCAATATCCACACTCTATCCTTACGCCATTCCCACGGGAATGTCGACCAAGAGTGGTATCGCGTTAATAGATAAATAATAGCAAAAATTGCATGCTATTCAAACAACTATGAAATCGATTCTAGACATCCAAATTGTAAACAATAGGAGTGAAAACGACCCTAGCGATCAAGGGCTATAGCCCAAAAAATCTAAAAAGATTAGGTAAAAATAAGGAAAAAGAAAAGGGTAATCAATAAGAGGAAGATAAGTATCATAAGTATTAGTATACTTTTTTATTGACAATGAATTTTAGCATCTAACAATTCTTTTGACAAAATCCCTCAAAATTATAAAATTATCATAATCCCTGTTTGCGAAATAACTAACAATTAAAAGATGGACTCGGGAACGCGAGGAGGACGGTACACGATTTTCGAGAAATCGTAAGCAATGAAAAGGTCGTTGCAATTATGGCGATAAAGAAATGGATTTACAGGATTTTGCTATTGATTATTTTTTATTGAGAATAAAATTTTCCAGAAAAACAAAATTATGAAAAAATAACGTGAATTTAATAGTTAATTAAATAATTGAAAAAATTATTTATCATTTTCATGGATGTGTAATAAACTATTGGGTTTATGTTATTGTACTTATAAGAGTATTTTTCCCGGGTCAACATCCCGAGTTAAATCTTCAAACTATTCTGGCTGTCGTCTCTATCGCTCACGATTAGGTGCCAGCCAGGTTTTTCTGGAAAGCCTGCGAAGAACCAGCCACGAAGGAAGTTTGTCTAATCCGTGGATTTTCGGTGGCGGGTCTCACAATGCCGCGCCAGCATCAGCATGACACGTTAGAGTGAACGAGGTTCACCAATGTCTGATTAACTGTGGTTACCGACTTGAGCCGCATTCGCGGCGTCGTTCAGAGAAAACCCTGGGGGGACGATGTTCTAGGTCATGCACGGAGGGATGTCGCCATCCCTCACACGTCTCCTACTCTCCTCTACGGTGGTTCAGCCCGGAAAAAGATATAGATCACCTGCGAATCATTCTCACCCCAGAGGGCGCTAGACATCTCAAGACACATGCGACATTGGCATCCGGAGACGTTTCTCACCGACCTAATGTCCACCCCAACTCGAGGATGCTTACTAACAGCAATCTCATGGCGAGCCAAAACCAGAGCTACTTCACATGGAGGCACGTGTAATTGGGCCTACGGGATCGGCTCGATTCCCAACACTTAATTCACCCCACCACCATGAGTTTCACCCTGGAGATGGGTCTCTGTGGCCGAAAACGTTCGTTCCGCAGCCACAAAGCGATTCATTTCACAGATCCGCTCGACACCACCATTCAACGCTAACTGTCTGGAGATCTCCAAAGGCTTTCTCCCCCAAGTCTGAACCTCTCGGCGTCTGTGGGTCCACGAATTAACTCGACGGGATCACGGAGGCGCTACCACCGGCGAGGTGAAAGGTCACCTCGCCGGTGGTCCCTGGTCTAAATCGACGGCGCCCTTTGGAATCACTCAGTTGGAACGCCTGTTTGTCGGCCCTGGACTCCCTAACACAGCTGGGTGGGGTTCCAAAATAGGTGACAGCCATCGTCAGCGTCATCATATTGTTCCGAAACATAGTCTACCATGTTTCTTCCGGCACCGTGCACTTGAAAGAAATGTAATTTTTTAATTAACTTTTCAAACTTTTTTCTTTGTAAATATTTAGGTGGTAATTTGGTGGAATTTAGGAGAACATAATTAGAATTTGCGAGTAACTAGTTTTTGTTTAGTGGATTTTTCTTTTTTGACAATAATGATGAACAGAAGTCGTGATTAAAAAATTAAAAAATAATTGAAATCGATAGAGAATAATGTGGTGGTAATTATAATCAAGGTGACATACTTTAGGAGTTAATGGTTTTATTTGTAAAAATTAAAAACTTGATTTTTTTGCGTACATTATATAGTTAGGACAGTCACGCATGCGCAATAGGCTTAAGGAGACAGTAATGACGATTTCCGCTTCTCTCTCCCTTTTAACGATTATACTGTGTCCGCCATGATAGTTGCACAGTGTTGCGTCTGGTTGTTTGTTAGGTAAATTTCGGAGCACGTTTTCGAAATTTGAGGTTTCGGCTGTTTTAGTGATGTTTTAACTCTCACATACGATATCTAATTACTTCCGTAATGACGCGATCGAGTTTTTTGTTTTTGAGTGATGGTCTTAATGATGCTATGGAGCTGCTGGGGGTGTTGGCCTCGACCTTCAACCCTCCAGAAGAATGGCTGGGCAATGACGTAATTGGAGACAGAAAAAATGGGACTGTGAAGTTGGTGAAGGAATATCCGACCAGAATGATTATTCATTTCTTCAATCCACTACGACATGAAGTTCTGGAGGAGAGTGACAGGCGACAAGATGAGACCCAAAGTGACCGAAGCCGCAGATGACCGAGAGCCCTGCATTTTTGCGTAATAGACCACGGGCATATATACGGATTTTGAGGCTTACTATGGCTGGGGAAGTCTAACTAGGTGAATACCATAACTTTTTCTACTCTTCAATGGTCTCATTAATTTGAAAAATTGAATTTTTGCTCCCGGTGATGTTTCTTCAATATTAGATCATCCTGATGATGACTGATTTGAGAAGAAAATGTTAAAGCCCTTTTATGTAGATGAGTAAATTTCAAACTTTGGTGACTATCATGGAGAAATTGGTGACTGTCATGGAGATTCTCGTAGCTTTGAATTTTCAAGCAATCACAAATTATGACCGACAAAAAACCGAAGGATTGATTAATTCCAGGCGATTTTATACCACTCACATAGGCATTTTCAACAAAAACACATGCAGGTCTCGATACTCGTGCGTGGGATTCGGCATAAGGTATGGTTTATATGGTTTTTCTTAAATGGTTATTTTGTTGCGGACACCGCTGTTTACTACGGTTAAAATTTCTATTTAATAAATATAAAAAACTGGTACAACACTAGATTATAAATAATACAAAGGGACTCGGAAAAACCCTGCACAATGGTGAGGAGTGTTGGAAAACCCAGTCAAAACATCGATTATGTGAGGTTAACGCGACGAAAGGAGACCCCCTGGGGGGGGCACTCAAGCAGTCATCATCATGCGGGCCTCTGAAGAGTCAAGGAATGAC
>NW_011887872.1:250805-252487 GCF_000806365.1 Fopius arisanus | reverse complement strand
CCTCAAACTGGCCTTTGTCCCGCAGGGATATGCTGGGACCTTTTAAAAAAAAAAAGAAAAATAATACAACAGGGAAGGAAAAAACCCTCTCTGTTCACCTCTTATTCTTAATAAATTTTTCTCCTTTCCAATTCTTTACAAATCAAAAACTTAATCCGAAGAAATAACTCGGGTTACAACACCCCCAGCACTCATCAAAATCGTTATGATAAAACAACTCGACTGTTTTATCTTGCAGTTTACTTCAACCTTTACTTCAGCCTTTTCGACAACCTTTTCTTCAACTAAAGAAAATGACGTCAGATATTCTACATAGAAGTATCATCAAAGGAATTATCATGGAGTTACATGGACGGTTCCGCCGAAGTACACGCTATTCTAGACCCCCCATGCGGCTGGGGAAGCCTCTCAGTAAAAATGCAAACCGTGAATTACCACCTCAGTAAAGAAAAACACGGATTACCCTGGGCTGGGCGCGGAACAATCAGGCGCTGGCTGTTAGGATCAATTTGGAAAATCCCACTTGATGTTGACATCGTTTACGTTCACCATGCTCAAGTTAGCAGAATACTGGAGTTATATCCACACCAAACATGTAGAATCCTCGATGAAGATTTGCCTTATTTAGAATCCTCAAGCGTCATGAATGGACTCTGTTATTTTCGTCAACAAAGTAGGAAGCACTATGTATGCGCCAGAAGTAACGTGCTGAAAATGAAACAATATCTGCTGCATAAAAAGATACCGATTTTGCCGGTTGTAACTCAATGCAAGACATTCAGCGCAGACATTTTCCGCGCAACACCGATGCACCCAACATTCGCCGCGGAAAAAACCGGATTATTAACCTTCTTTATGTGGCATTATAAAACCGTAAAACCCGAAGCTCTAGCTGCAAATGGTTTTTTCCATTCTGGAAAGGATGACATCGTACAGTGTTACCACTGTAGCGTAAAAATAGGCCTATGGGTTTCAGAAGATGACCCCGCTAGAAAGCATCGGCAGATAAGCCCTAAATGCGCTTTATTAAACACCAATGCAATACCTGATTCAAATATTGCCAAACCGAAGCTTTGGCTTCAACATTCTCTGATCCACCAACACAACAAACAATGCCCAAAACCGAGATTATATCATCCACCTCTCAAGCGGATACGGATATACCAGGACCTCTATTGAACTCTGACGACTCTGAAGATCCCTTTTTTCCTGGAAAGGCTGCAAATCAGTACCTGACCCCGTCTACCTCCACAACAATGACTTCAGTGAACTTCACTTTCGATCTCTCAAACTCAGAATTTGGAACACCCCCTTTGTAGAGAAACAAAAAAACGAAAGACAACAGGGAAGACGACCGCAATGACCGAGGATAAGAGAAAACCCTTTTTACGCCCTTTCTATCATCCATACATTTCTATCCATGTTTTCGCCTTAAATCTACCAATCACACTGCGAATTTTTTCTCACTTGGGAGGCAATTAAAACTAAACATCGACACGATCGATTTTTATAGGTCATGGAAACAAAAACCCTCATCATAAGCCTGCAGTTCCGCAAATCCCTTCTCAAGAAAAGGAAACTCGAGGAAGTGGCGATTTACTCATTAGAAGAAGGGCAACTACACCACTGGTTTGTGAGGCCACGCCCAATTCTAAAATACGCTTGCCCAAACGTAATGAAAT
>NW_011887872.1:244836-247755 GCF_000806365.1 Fopius arisanus | reverse complement strand
TTTAGAATTCGACGGTTTATTGACGTCTTTATCCAGCGGGATTCCAGAGTTACCAGACCTAAGTTCCCTGGAATTGCATCAATAAGGCACTAGACGAAAGAAATGTTGAGTGCGGCCAGGATAATAGGCACAAAATATATAAAAAGCAATCGCATTCATTCCTTATTTCACTTAAGTGCGAGGGCCGCACATTCTTTCGTTTTCCCGTGGGAAAACCCCATTTCTTTCCAGTCAAAACCAATTTCATTTTTTTTCTTCTAGTCAAAATGAATTTTATTTTCTCTAGTCAAAATTAATTTTCTTTTTCTCTAGTCGTAAAACTCACGTTTTTTTTTGTCAAACCTTCGGTCAATAATTTTTTTTTGGAGGACCAAGGAAAAGCTGGTCCTGGCAACAATAGAAAGAAAAGTTGCCAGCCCACGAAAAAGGGGGACTAACTTACCCTGGGAAAGAAAATGACTCCGGCCGACGTCACGAAAACCAGCCCCTTCCACCGCCATCTCCTCGCCAAAAAAAAAACGATATAAAAACCCGACAACCAGAGCTGGAAATCAGTTCAGTTTCATAACCACGACCATGGACACCAACAGCCACGCCACAGCAGGCTCCAATGGACAGACCTGGTTCTGCCGAACCAGGGTCTGGCCCAACGGGGCTTCTCCGGCACTCCAGCTGGAGTGTCTCCTCTGGGAGAATGAGGTGCCGGGGGTAGTCCTCGAATACTACCGAGGACTAACCATCTACGAGGAGGAGGGCCAGATACGGCCACCGACGCCGTACTCACCGAGCTCGCCCACATCGGTGACCACCGAGGACGAGGAGGAAGAGGAGGAGGCCATCCCGGACTCCCCCAGGTCTCCATCGCCGGAGGCCCTGACCACCGAGGACGAGGAGGAAGAGGAGGAGGCCATCCCGGACTAGCCCAGGTCTCCATCGCCGGAGGCCCTGACCTCCGAGGACGAGGAGGAGTCCATTCCGGCCTCCCCCAGGTCACCGTCGCCGGTGAGCGAACCGATGCAGGAAGAGGATGAGGGAGACATCCTCATCCTGACGCCACCCAGGACGTCCACCCCACAGTCATCCGGGGACACCGAGGACGAGGTCCAGGTGATATACACCGGACCAACAGGCGCCGTCGCCCAGAGCCCGGACGACGAAGTCCACCTCGTCCGGGAAGTACTACGGCCGTGGTTCCCACGGACAGTTCCGGGCGGGTCGCCCTTCATTATTACCATAGATTGAGTATATCTTGTTAGAAATAAGGTTTTTGTAAACATTTTACCTAAAAATAAGTTTAAAATTAAGAAAATATTTGTACTTTGATATTTGGCCCCATTCAAAAAAAAACTTAGGGGAAAATATAAAAAAAAAAACAAAAATTCATTTTAATTATTTAAAGAAAAACCCCACCTCTTACATATACAAAAATTAATAAAAAAAAAATAACATATATAATAAAGATATTTATAGAAAAAACACATATACAAAAAAAAAGAAAGGAAAAAAAATAATAATAATAATTCTTTGTATCAGGACCAAGGAACTTTTCCTTGCCCCGAATAGTTTATATATTCCCATTCGAGGCTCGGGACACCTTCCCTGCCTGCACACCCCCACAAAAAAAAAACTTCTTTCTCTCTCTCTCTTTCTCTTTTCTTCCCCGTTGCTCCCCTCGCTGTACATACTACAGCTACTCCATTCCCCGCGCCATCTTTCTTTTCTCTCTCTTTTTAGGGGCCCTGTAGATAGACGCCGCCATTATGGACATCGCGCGCGCCTATTATGCCCCCTCCTTTGGAACACCAATGTCGCGGTACGTTGCCATTTTTACTCGCCCCACCATGCCAAGCGAATATACAAAAATCAATACTCTTGGTGAATTATTAAATAGGAGAACACATGACCCCGCTACACTTACGAATCGAGACAAATAAATTTCCACCATAGATATCCCGCGAGTTTACTAGCCTCGAAACACTCCCTGCAAGGAGCAGTCCGCCTAATAGACTGGGACTCAAGCATTGAAGTGCACACCCCGAGAGAAAAACGATCCAACCCCTCTTTACCAATCACAAGGAAAACACTCTCCACTCATTTCCTTCTCTATCTCTTTTACCTCTCTCGCGAACAACGCTCCAAACAAAAAAACACAATTTATCTAGTGACTAATCTTGTTATTTTTTTTTCACCAGCTGTCTTCATCTTCCGCTATCAGTCTCTAAAAAGAATTCACCACATTACTAAAATATTCTACATATAACCCAAAAATTTAGGCATCGCCATGGCAACAATACTCCTAGTTAGCTACCTGCTAATACAGGGAGTAATTGCACAAGGACGATTACACAGCCAGAAGCCGTTCGCAACCCCTTCTGGACTCTACCTGGAAGGAATACAACCGATCAGGAAACTCACTGGAGAATGGTTGATCTTCACCAGTATAGAATTGCAGAGACTTTACTTGCATTCCGAACCAATAACACCACTTATACGTCGATACGTCGACCAGGGAAACTTCCAGCACGCCCGGATCTTTCAGCACGCCGCACCAGTATGGTCATCAGCAGATAACATAAACCTACAAGAGTGGGAAGCCCTCCGCGACCATTTACGGCCTCTTAACACACACAAATCAACCGACCATAGGAAATTCTCGTCCAACATCACCAAGGACGTGAATGATATTTACCAATTTATATTCAGCGCTCAAACAGCAAATCCTCCCGCTAGTCCCAATAGAAAAATCATTCAGGTGGGATCGCCAATAAACGATTTCGCCATAAAATTAGACAAAATGTACCAAGACCTAAAAACCAAATTCAGGACACTCACGGAGCCTGGTACGTCGGAATCAGTTAAATCCATTGTCGAATTACAAATCCAGGAAATTCTAATCGCCACTTTCAAAGAGCGGGCAAG
>NW_011887872.1:237796-239636 GCF_000806365.1 Fopius arisanus | reverse complement strand
GAATTTGGTCAAGCATCACCCAGGTCATGTCATCTGCAAAGATAGGAATCCTGCACCCCCTAGCTTTCGACCAAAACCGTCTGCGGGAAATTATAGAATATCCATCTAGGAATGGCTCAAACTCATTCATTCCCCTCCCAAACAACGGCCTAGCCTTATGGGAACTGAACGAGATCGCTAACGTGCACCTATAGAATCCACTCACACCCCGTTTTACAAAGAATTTCCCCAAACCTCAGACTTTTTAGCTATATAGCTCCAACGTCTGATTACTTGTGGATGACAGAAGGAGGGATCAAGTATTCGTTTTTTACCAATGACCAACTGAGAAAACTTTGCAAGGAGATTGACGGCTACCTAATCTGCCAGCCGCCAAGCACATTCTCATTTTTGAACAGTAATCCCCCCTGTGAGATCAGTATAATCCACAATCTCAATGACAGTATCCCGCGTGCATGTAATGTGGAAGCTTCCCCACTGTGAACATAGTACTAGTTGGTAATTGGAAACTTCGAATAAATGCGGGATGTGCCGTGAAAACCCGTAATAACCTTATGACCAACACTGCCCAGGTAAACGCTACCGCCCACACGCCGGACCTTATCCCCGGACCCCTTCTTAATTTAACAATGCTTTTTCCGGAAATTCGGAAATACGAAAAAGGATTGAAAACAGGAGTATCCACCCCCGTTTCGATTTCTTTCATCCTTCGAAATCTAACGCGAGAAAATCACTATCACTCAACGATCGACCAAACTCTCGTCGAAGACCCAGCAATCCCCTGGAAAATCATCAGCATAGCCAACTCGTTCCTAGTATTGTATTTATTTTTCTCCCGTTGGGTCTACCGATATATGACCCAAAAGAGAATTTTCAAGGCCTCTCGCCCTAAAGCTGATTCAAGCGTAGAACGAGGAATAGAACCCGCTAACCCTGATGATGTAAATCAGGTCCGGAGTATTTTAGAACGTCGAGACTCGCGAATTTCACGCTTTGAATCAAGTACGCCGCTCAGATTCACCTTTTCGTCCCTGAACTCACTGACAGAAAATAACCCTCCTACCACTGCTACCCCTATGGAAGCATACTACTCCCTTCCTAGACCACCTCGCCCATACGAACCACTCCCAACAACCCCAGTACCGACCACTAGCCGCGAAGAACCCGAGGACTTAACTCCCCCGGAAGACGGAGAGCCAATCTACGTAACAATGAAAAGTATCCGTAAAACTTAACCCGTTTTTCTTCAATCCCCGTTCTTGAGACCTGGAAATTGTTGAACTCGAAATACGATAAACATAAAAATAATTAGTCATATTAATCACACAAAATTGTGAATTGAAGGAACACGGGCAATTATTAACCATGCATGAGTAACCTTAAGAATATCGTTACACACCCTTAAGCATAAATAATAAAAAAAAAGGAAGGCGTTTAATACAGTATATAGACGAGGAAATATGTGTATTGTGTGATGAATATTTGGTAAAAATCGATATGTTTTATACTATATATAAACGAGAAAATATATATATATATATTGCATGATAGATACTTAAGAAAAATTGATATGTTTAACACAATATATAGACAAAATATACGTGCTGCATGAGGTTTTTCACAACCTAGATTAAGAGGATCATGACTTGTGTTAGAACACAACCAATATGTTGAAAGATGACAGAATTGCCACATTTATGTGTAGCGTGAATACCTCACGAATATTAAAGCCTCGAGAAAGGCCCGTGTATCAGAAAAAATGATGTCTAGAAAAGTAACATATAAAATGTGTGAGTATAAAAACAATATAAATGAATGTATTATCTTTGTAACATTTTCT
>NW_011887872.1:214152-236181 GCF_000806365.1 Fopius arisanus | reverse complement strand
TGCAACTTTAACCAACGAGTCCAAAGTAAAATTTCGACTCGTGGTATTCAACGAGGGGCCTTGCTCATCATTAAAGCTCATCCTTCAAGATCCGTCTGTTGGAAGCCAGCTTTTGCAAGCCAACTCATCACTGGCCATAGCCAGCCAGGCACACTACGAGTTCAACCCGAGCTTCTCAGCCGAGGTTTTCTGTAAGCCCAGCAACGATCTGGCAAGTCTTCAAGCAACACAACGAGTTCAACCCGAGCTTCTCAGCCGAGGTTCTCTGTAAGCCCAGCAACGTCCTGGCAAGTCTTTGAGCAGTACGACGAGTTCAACCCGAGCTTCTCAGCCGAGGTTTTCCTGCAAGCCAGCTGCGACCTGATGATTAACTCAGTATTTAACTGAGTTTACCCCGAGCTATCAGCCGAGGTTTCTACACCAGCCAGCAACGAGCTGGTGATTCTCTCAGTATCTGACTGAGTTCAACCCGGGCAACCAGCCCAGGCCATTTCTGCCGAGCACCACAGAACCAGCATCTCGATCCAGTGGTCACCCGAGTTTTATTTAAACTCAGATCCACTGTCACCAGCAACACCTCCAGAGTCACCTCGTCACCACCACTACCAACGAAGCGTGTTCGAGGATCTTCAGCTCCATCAGCGCTAAAGCACCTGGCACGTTTTTGGAGTTCTCCGGAATCCGATACGCAGAGGAGAACCACCGAGAGATCACCCACTCATCCCTACACCGCAGTCTTTCTTCAACCGTAAGTCAGAAAGAACACACCAACAACATATACACTATTCTTACCTGCACTTTTTCTACCCCTATTCCCCGGTTTTTATCTTGGACTTTCTAATATTCTGTATTTTCAAGTGAAGTGTAATAAATTTTAAATTCTATTTAAAGGGAACTCAAGGGTATCTTTCTCTTTGTGTGCTAATTCCTCACTTAGTAACCATTGTGCAGTTCAGTGCTTAGTCCCACGCAATAGGCCACCCATATTGAGTGAGATTTATAAGATCTTTCCTTCTCCGGACACTACCTGTCGCTACTAGTTACGGTCAAGTTACCTGAAAGGTTCACCTTTTCTCCTATATTTTGGCCTACCTGGTGACCCAGTGTCCGCAACAATTTCTTTGAAATTTGAATTTATGTTAATTAATAATAATAATTGTATTGAATCATTATACGATTTTTTTTTCTTGGAGGGTTACTTCTAATACTTCCGATGGATATTGGAATTGACTAATGTGAGTGTGGGAGGTAATTGGAAAAATCGAGAATTAGAATTATGTTCAATCATTTTTCCAAATATTTTAATCATGTACAAATTTGTTATATAATTATGACAATTTCCTTTGGTCGAAAATACTAGTTGTTTAAATTTATTAACAGTTCACATATATGAACTTCCACTGACAGTATTTTTTCTATTTCTGTTTACATTTGAATTGTTCCTAAACAAATACAATCGATATACATGTACAATGAAATCTTACCGATTCAAATTGTTGAGAATAGAAGAATATCCGAAAGTATCCCATAAAAAGGGATATTAAAATGTATCTGATGAATGCAACTGAGGAACTTTTGAAACAGCCGCCATGAGTACCATCGACCAAAACAGGAATGTCAAGACACAGTTGATAAATAATTCTTTTGTTCAGTCTTGCAATCAAACGAATGAGTGTCGAGGAATTATTATAATTTGTTGATTGTCAATCTTAATGAAAAATACTTAGCATTTATTAATTATACACGCAGTTATTCCATTGAATTTTCCATCAATTTATTGTGACATTTTCGATCGACCAGAACAAGTTAAGGGTTTTTCAATACACTGGCGGGTTAGAATTTTGGGTAGGTTTTAATTTTTCTGGCAACGTTAACGGGCGTTTATTGAGCTGAGGCTTGGAAGTTATTCATTTTAATTTTTTATTCTCACAGGTGATCAGAAATGAACAAAAGAAAGAATGTCCAGAAGGAAGAACCAAAAAGAAGGAAAATGCAGTTTAAAGCTAAAGTTGGTAGACCGGCGAAAGTTTCCTCGATTGATGTTATTAAACTAATCAAAAAGTATATCGAACACTTTGAAACGAATTCTCTTCCTAATTATACATCAGAAATTTGGACAAAGATGAGCAATGATTTGAATGGAAAATGGAGTGCCCACACGGTTTATACAGACGTGAGAGGAAATCGTAGATCAGATCTCACAACAGCACGTCTCGAAATAGGGATTATGACAGCTCCAATTAAGGAACCGATCTTCCACAATAAACTAAACAATTCAAAAAAAAAATTCGATCCCATCATTGTTTGAGGTAAATTATAAATGCTATTTCACAAATAGTCATGATTGTCCCGCATTTTCAACTTTGGGAATCAATAAGTAAATTTTAAGCAATTTAATTGTTTTTATTCTTGCAACATTTTCAATTTTCTGTAACCTGTTATTTCAGAGATATTTTATCTCTTTCTCAAGGTTGTTCCAAAGAAATTTCCCAATTGCGGAGATTGACGATCAAGTTTTAATATGATGATAAGAAAAAAACTCTTTAAAGAAACATACAAATTTATTCTTCTATAAACATACAAACTTACACTATAATCATGATAATTTGGTTTAGTCCTGCACATACAAAGATTTCCACTCTTGAATATTTTCCCATATTCTCTCCTTGCAATGAATAAACATGAAACAAAGACAGGACATAAAACAATAGAGCGAAAAAATCATGTCTACAAAACAAGAGTGCTCCTAAGATTGCCAATAATATCCTTGACGTCACTGGTTGCCCTGTAGAGGCTCGTAAATACATGTCTCTGATTTTCTTCCCTCTCGACTCTCCCAACTATTACTCTAGTCCTCCTGGTAATGCTGGTAGGAATGCCTGCAAGCCTCACAGCATTGAACCCATAGGCCTTGGGACAAGTACCCTCCACAACCTTTTACAAAAACGTAAGTTTTCTCAGATATTCCATCCTCTTCAGTTTCCACCTCACATACCATGAGCCAGCGAGACATAATCATTCCTCTCAAAGTCCTCGACAAATGAGTGATAATGAGTCGAGAAAAGAGCCCTAAGTAAATGTCTCCTTTCCAAGTTCATCCAGTAGAACCAGTGATTATCTGCTGACATGCTGCAGAATCATTCAATTTCACTGAGTTCAACCAAGAAGGTGCTTCACTGAAGAACCAAGTTCACCAAGAAAAACTTGCGAAGATCCTGTCCGTAATACTGATTTTACACCCAGCAGCAAGCACATAACATTCTATTTGTGCGATTACTGTTATGAGTCCCAGTTATCTTAGCATATTGTAACGAGCATTGAGGATGCCCGTTAGAATCCCCAATAAAATTTAGAAATGGAGAGAGAGCGAGGCAAATAAATTACGGTTTAGGTTTAGGAAAATTGGGATTCCCCCCTTTCGGGGTTGTTTAGAGTAGATTAAGGGTGAGAGAAATTTTTAGAGGGTGATAGAGTAAGCCCTCCGGGTCGGGTAGGTCTGGCTAAAAAGCCGGCGCACTAAGAAAAAGAGTTCTAGGGATTAATTGGTACGGGTGGAAGGTCGTACGGAGTAAAAATATTAACAACCCCGACGGATTGCCAAAGACTGATTCCGGGTGGAAGGTCGTACGGGGTAGATTCAGTCACTACTCCTACGAATTGCCAAGACTGAATACGGGTGGAAGGCCGCTCGGGATAAAATCAGTCGTTATCCCGGCGGATTGCCAATTAAATGAAGGGTTAGTAAAATAAAATTAGGTTTAAGAATGAGGAACAAGGGTCTTTTAATCCCGAGAACCCACGGGAACCGATCCTGAGGAAAGGAAGGTGATAGATTAATTTTAGGGATGGGGAATTAATTCAAATTTGAATTAATTAATTTCAGCGTCACGCGACACTAACCTCCGAAAAACGGTTACACCTCGACCGTGAAAGAGGAGATACGTGAGTAATTACAGTGATACAGTGCACCACCGAGGATATCCCAGGGCATCCGAGAACACCTGATAATACCCAGGATGGTCCAAAAGAGGAAAAGAAAGGTATCCAGGGGATCCAAAGTGAGTTTTTACGGTTTTATTTAAAGATTTTTCCCATTTTGGCGGCTCTCCGATAATTATTGGCCGTTGTGAGATTTTTCCGAGCCATGGAAATGGCATCGGTTGTGTCCCCCAAATTTTGGGTGGTTTTGAAGGGGTTTGTGGAGGGTTTTTCCGAATAATTTCGGCTTGCATTATCGCCCAGTGCGGTTGGGAGGTCATTGGTGTAAATTGTGCGGTTTTGAGGGTATTTTTAAGTGAACTTTGGGTGAAATTGTCCACGGCCAACGAACAAGGCCAGTGGTTCTCCCTCGTGGTGCCATCGAGGCAGCCATCGAGCGGCTACGTGCAGCAGTTAGGAAATCGCGCGCTGAACTTCCTCGCAGTTATTAATCGCATTAACGGGGCTATTTATCTACCCTTACGCCCAAATGTCTGTGGGGTTGTGGAGGATAATGTCCCGAACCAGATGGTTCAGGGTTTTCCGGAATCTGCGGAGCGGATTCCGAGTTATCGAATTTTTAAGGGAAGTTAGATTTATTTTGTGGATTTCTCCTCGCTGCTAACCGAGCAGCGAGGCATAGTGTCGTCTCTCTCGCCCTCTCTCGCTCGCGCTCACTCGTTGAGGGTACGATTCCGGGAAATTATCGATTTCCCGGGCGAAAATAATATTTCGGTTATTCCTCGGATCGATAATCGTTGAGGCCGCATTCCGGTGGGATTATTTTATGGGAATGTGGAATAGTCAACAAAATGTTTCGGATTTTGTTAAATAATTTATTTTTCGCGGTGATTTAATAAGGCCCTTGAAATGGTATTGTGGATTAGGTGTGAAAACTCATATTTCGCGATAATTGAAGAGGAGAATAAAATTTGTATTTGGGAATTGGTCGGAACGTTAACATTTAGAGAAAATTGAAATCGCAAACTAAAATTTGGAAGCAGATTAATCTAATAAAATTGTTTATCACTGATTATTCTTGTACTGAACTTTCACGTCAATAGCGGAACACGTAAGGACAAGGTTTTGTTGCATTCATTTATTTCTCGCCTCCTTTTTTCCTTTTTTTGCTATTTTTCCCAATTTTTGCAGTAGCCTTGCCCCCATCTACGTTCCACCCCTCTCTCCACAACTGGCATACTGAGCGACCCCAGGACCGTCACCTTTCCCCAAAAACCAAATTATCCTTTCCGTTCTCTTCAGGTTCCCTTTTTGATTTTAGAGTAGATTTTTGAGGTAAGTTTTAGGGTTTTTGAGGTACGATTTCCAATTAAATGAATATCGAGATTAGTTAAGGTTAGGGTTATTAATTTTTCCGGTTTGGTAATTCCGGACAAAAATTACCTGACGCCCATAAGGTTAACTTTTAGCAGGTTTTATTAGGGTTAGGGGAAGTAGGGCGAAGGTAATGGGCATTTTTCATTCCCCGGGAAAATGTTACGTTACAATAGTTAATTCACTCCCCATATTAGAGCCAGTGGGAATAAGAAGGCTGTCATTTCCCTCAACAGAAATATTCGAATCATTTGCCACAAAATTATCTGGAATGATGCATGGATGATCCCTCTTTTATTATGGTAAACGCCTGCTTACCATAATAAATCGCAGGAAGACAAGTCTCTCCACTTCTCGCGTACTCAGCCAACTATACTAACGTATCGAGCATTGCAATCGTTAAGGTTACTGAATTCCAAGGGTCATATTTCTCACTGAACTTGGTGAATATTCTCGGGTTAAGAGCCTTGAGGATTGTAGCTCTCAGCTCCTCAGCTTTCAACTGACGTGGCAGGATCTCTCGGCACTCGTTGCATTCCTCGAACTGGGAGGCTATCTGCATCGTAGGCTCGAACCCCTCTAGAGCACCTGTAAAATCTAAAATCTTTCTTTTGGAGTAAGTCTGAGCCTCAAACATAAAAGCTCTCCCACCATTCTTCATCTAATGAGGACTGCCGTGAGTATGAATTTTATTCAGAAGTCTCAAGATCTGGCAAATGGTTCATTGTCATTCTGACCTGCTGACTTACGTCAGAATTGCCCATAAGTTTGGTGATGGCCTCTTGACGACTTACTATAATGCTTTTACAGCAAGACAGACGACAGACCCATTTTTCCAATAGCCTCTTGCCAAAAGCTATGCAGCAATGGTCCGGGGTCTTGGGGAGCGAGTCATCCTGCCCAAGAATCCTCACATTGTGGCATTGAGAACCATTGTACTGATACTAAGAGATATCTCCTCCATCTCGCTCCAGGCAAATACCAGGTCTCAGGGGATGTATTCGTGAAAATGTTGTTGATGAGCAATCTGCTGGTCGAGCATAAAATCCTCGAGGGCTAGCTCCTTATCGTTCTCTGATGTGAGCCCAAGTTAGTCCACAGGGTTGAGGAATTTTTCTGGCCCACGAAAATCAGAGCTTGACTCATTCTTGAAATAATTACCTTCGTAGAGGAATTTGAGGATTTTCGTGACAGATCTGGATTACACGTCCTTATGGAGGGATTCTTTCAGGGCTAAGAACAACAGGCAATTTCCATGGTTTCTTTCGACAGATTACCCTTTGCATCGATTATGTGGACTGGCAGATAATGGAAAAGTTTACATAGACATGAGTTGCAGCGATCATCAAACTACCCTAAATGCAACCGATGCTGGTGTCGATGAAACACACCGCAAATATTGGGATTTTTGTCGTACGGTTGTTCTTCTCCACGAGGAAAAGGAGGTTGTTGCTCTCAGGATCTTGGACCAATAAGACTCGAGTTCCTCGAGTAGATATTTGTTGATAGATCTCTCGGCGCACAACTTTATCAAATTTCATTGTTTTACTCTGCTTCATAAGTGTTTGTATCATCGTTGGGCTCTATTTGCTCGATCCTGGCCTTTGGAGATGAAATTCTGGAGAATCGAACGTAGGCTACCTCGGGGAATCCTGAGTGCATCCATTTACCTCTCATGTAGGCACAATGAAGGCATAATGAATTTCCATTATACATGATAGAACATGATGGAGTCGGTGGAATTTTCCCACTTTAATAAAGAGGAGGCAATCGAAGTGCAGCAACCAAATTATTTATGATTTGTAACGAGCATCGGGGATGCCCGTTAGGATCCCCAATAAAAATCCAAAAATGGAGAGAGAGAGAGGCAGTTGGGACGTAGGTTAGGTTTAGGGAAATTAGGATTTCCCCCCTTTTGGGGTGGTTTAGAATAGGTTAAGGGTTAGAGGGAGTTTTAGAGGATAGGGTCAGCCCTCCGGATCGGGTAGGTCCGGCTAAAAAGCCGGCGCTCCAGGAAAAGGGTTTAAGGGATTAATTGGTACGGGTGGAAGGCCGTACGGGGTAAAAATATTAACAACCCCGACGGATTGCCAAAGACTGAATACGGGTGGAAGGTCGTATGGGGCAGATTCAGTCACTACCCCTACGAATTGCCAAGACTGAATACGGGTGGAAGGCCGCACGGGATAAATTCAGTCGTTATCCCGGCGGATTGCCAAATTAATTAAGGGTTAGGGAAATAAAATTAGGGTTAAGGATTTAGAAATAAGGGTCTTTTAGTCACGAGAATCCCGGAGAACCGATCGGGAAAGAGAAACACGGGCGATAGGAAAATTTTAGGATTGGAGAATTAATTCAAATTTGAATTAATTCCCCCGCGAAGGGCTTGACCTAGAATAAGGTAGAGGGATCCACCAATCGACACCCGATCGATTGGTAGGCGTGATTAGGGGGTCAGCGCAACGCGACACTGACCTCCGAAAATTAGTTACGCATTAACTGCGGTAACATCCACACGTGAGTGAACAGGAGTGAGGAGTGAGACGTGATAGTGCACCATCCCGAGGACACCAGGACAATTAGCTGCCACCAGGATGGTCCAAAAACGGAAGAGAAGGGCAGCGAGAAAATCCATCGTGAGTTTTTACAGGTTATTTTGAGTAGTTCCCCATTTTTGGCGGCTCCCCAATAATTAATTGGCGGTGATGAATTTTTCCGGGCCATGGAAATGGCGTCGGTTGTGTCCCCCACATTTTGGGTGGTTTTAGAGAAGTTGTGGAGGGTTTTACCGAATAATTTCGGTTTACTCTATCCCCCAGTGCGGTTGGGAGGTTATTGGGGTAATTTATGGAGTTTTGGGGGTAATTTTAAGTGGATTTTTGGGTGAAATTGTCCACGGCCAACGAACCAGGCCGGTGGTTCTCCCTCGTGGCGCAATCGAGGCCGCCAACGAGTGGCTGTATGCAACAGGTGGGAAATCGCGCGTTAGATTTCCTCGTGATTATTAATTGTTTTAAGGGGACTAGTTATGCGTCCGTACGCCTGAAATTTTGTGGGGTTGTGGGGGAGAAGGTCCCGAGCCAAATGGTTCAGGGTTTTCCGGAATCTGCCGAGCGGATTCCGAGTGATGGATTTTTTAGTAAAGTTAGATGTTTTTGGGGATTTCTCCTCGCTGCTAACCGAGCAGCGAGGCATAGTGCCGTCTCTCTCGCTCTCTCTCTCGCTCGCGCTCACTCGTTTAGGGGTCCGATTCCGGGAAATTATCCCGGGCGAAAATAATATTTCGGTTATTCCTCGGATTATCGCCAATCGATAATCCTTGAGGCCACATTCCGATGAGATTATTGGATATTAGTATGGGATGTTTGGCGATATATTCGGTAATTGCTAAATAGTTTATTAATAATATGTAAGTAATTAATTAATTTGGTAATTAACTTGGATACTAGTATGGGACGTTTAGCGATATATTCGGTAATTGTCAAGTAATTTATGTTCGCGACGATTTAAGAGGATAATTAAAATTATACTTGGGAATTTTGCTGAAACTCTGGTATTGAGAGAGAATTATCGATTGCTAATAAACTTTGGAAGCAGATTAGCCTAATCAAATTGTTTATCATTTATTATTATTGTACTGAATTTTGACATGAATAGCGGAACACGTAAGGACAATGTTTTGTTGCATAAATCTATTTCTCGCCTCCCGGCCCCTTTCTTTTTGATATTTTTCCCGATTTTGCCATAACCTTGTTCCCATCTACAATCCACCCCTCTCTCCACAACAGGCATACTGAGCGACCCGAGGACCGTCACCTTTCCCCAAAAGCCTAATTATCCTTTCCGTTCCCTTCAGGTTCCCTTTTTGGTTTTTGAGTATGTTTTAGGGTTAGAGTTTTAAGAGTTTGAGTTACGATTTTCGGTGAATCGAATCTCGAGGTTAGTTAAGTTTAGGATTAAGGACTTTTTCCGGTTTGGTAATTCCGGTCAAAAATTACCTGGCGCCCATAAGGTTAAATTTTAGCAGGTTTTTGTTAGGCTCAGGGGAAGTAGGGCGAAAGTAATGGGCATTTCCCATTCACCGGGAAAATGTCACGTTACAGATTTGCTAAAAAAAAAATATAACCTAAATAAGTCAAAGAAAAAAAATAAATTTTATGTTCGTATTACAATCAGCTTTCGACATTAATCAAAAAATGTCAAATCATATATAATTGTGACTATGGATTCACTGATTATAAGAATAATTAACTCTTTAATTAATGAAGGTATTAGCAAACATGGTTTTTCAATGCTTAGAAAGAGACAGGAACGCAAAGAGGAGGAAAACATGATGTTTTCCATGACGAAACATGATGAAAATACTTACTCTTAAACGTTAAAAATTACACTGAAATGACCTGCGAACGAGTTACAATATACTGAATAAATCCATTTATTTAATACCTTTTTCCGGGCTGTTAGCATATTTACTGTAGTGTACGCAAGTTTTTAATTTTTACAAATAAAACCATCAACTCCTAAATTGTGAAACCTTGATTATAATGACCACCAAAATATTCTCTATCGATTATAATTATTTTTTAATTTTTTAATCACAACTTCTGCTCATTATTATTGTGAAAAAAGAAAAATCCATTAAACTAAAACTAATTACTCCCAAATTCTAATTATGTTCTCCTAAATTCCACCAAATTATCACCTAAATATTTACGAAGAAAAAAGTTCGAAAAGTTAATTAAAAAATTAAATTTCTTCCAAATGCACGGTGCCGTTTCTTCCCACTACATGATTGGTCCCACTCACTTTCGGAGAGGCCTGATTGGCCGTCGTCCGATGCCCTGGTCATTTTCCGCTCGGTTCTTTTCGCCGGCGTTAGATGTCGCTCCCTACTACTAGTGACGTTCTCTAGTAATATTCACTACTAACGACAAAATCCCGTTACATAGTATAAAAAAATTTTGTAGTAAAATCGATTCTTTTCATAAAATTCGGTAAGCCCCATTGTTTATGAAATATTTGTGAAAATTTTTTTCTTTTTGTTAATTTTGATGGAAAAAAAGGATTAATTCAATTAATTTTCAAATAAATAAATTGCTATATTAATTGAGATTAATCTCTTTATTTAATCTTCCATCGCCTCTTAGAACAATTTTCAATCAATTGTTTCAAAGTGAGAGAGAAATATGTTTTGTTCTCTCTCTCTCGCTTCTGCGTGTAAGGCCAACCTTACCTTGCTGTCTCCTGACTAGAAGGGGAATCACGCACACGGATGGGCGCAGTCGCACAAATGTACAGCCGTTGAACCCGTCATTGACTCTCCTTTTCACCCCAATATCTCCAGAGGGGTGGTTCTGATCGAAAAGTGGAAAAGGATTTTTCAGTTCAGAACAACCCCTTGTACATGCCGGTTTCGGATTGACGTGTACTTCTTGGGCATCCTGTATACTTCAGCTAAGTATATTCGCGATACTTGAAAAAAAAACGTTGGCAAAATGATCATTTTTAATATGGTTTATACTTAATTCAAGTGTCGATTTTTCAGAACAGAAGTTGAAAAAACAGAGAAATGTTGTGAAATTTGATGCAGATAATGTGTACTGTATCCTTTTTTTTTTCATTTTTTAAGTTGAAAGACCTGGAAGCGGACAATATATAGTAGTTCTGACGCAACATTTTGAAACAACTGAGAAAGCCCTTCGGCCCTGTCGCCTCGTCGCCAATACAAATACGGGACCAGAAAAGGTTGGCTGACACAAGCGTCTCTTCTTAAATCGAGTTATGAGCAAATGAAACCTTAAATCTAATGGATAACCAGAAGCGGAAGTGTAAATCGTGGCCAAACGGAACTCAGCAAAGGAATTAAGGGACAGGGAACGGATGCCTGCAGTTTTGAGTATGCTGATCCATGGAGAGAGAAGTGGAGTGTGGGAAAAGCCCAAAGTATCCTTCCGAAAGCAACCAAATATTGGAACCCCAATAATTGCTATGAAACCTGCCCACTTTATGAAGAGAGCCGAACACGACAAGCCTGATTTTTCCCAGCGAGCTGAGGCCATCGATTCTTATTATACGTACCAGGGCGGCAGAGTATTCTGAAGAAAAAACCATATTTGGTTGTACGAAGCGCCCCTCGATTGTCCCAAAACGCGGACGTCCCTAAAAGTAGTGCTAAAGGACACAGCTAAACTGCGAGAAACCTCCGCGCAGCTCCGCGAAGCCTCTTGTAAGTTTCAGACATTCTCTCTCAATAATTTCATCTCTCCAAAATTGTATTGCAGTTCAAATACCCACTCGCCTCATTACTCACGGAAGGTTTTCGTTTCACTATGGCATTTTCCGTCCGTCAATAACCAACTAATTTGTAGGGATTTTACAACATAAGTTAACACGAAGATGTTAGAATAACATTACTGCAATTTCTACATGTTACCTGAAAAGAGAAATAAATAAATTACACAAGATGGATAAAATAAAAGAAACAGTTCTTCGATCACCCAGTTTCACTAAGATTGTATTTTTGTTCTGCTTGATGTATGGTTTTGGATAACCTACTTCCGTTCGACCGGGACTATCCTTTTCAATAGTTCTGCATAACAAGATACAAGTCCCACTGTTTCTAAATTCTTTGGCGACCAGGATTTATTGGATAGGCCGTAGATTATGTGTACTCACATTTACAATTATTCTTTATTAACAACAATGTAAGGTTTTTTTGTTCCGTCATGAAATGGACTGGTAGCTTGATAAAATTATATCGACATACAGTATTACAAGAACACATAGGAACACCAATCCAAACACGTTTGTGTACTCTTCGCTGTAAAAGAATGGTCCCAACTGGGTACCCCACTGTGGAAAAATTAAACTATGAGTGATTGTTCGGTACTACTATTAAAATTTACGACCAACTTTTGATAGCGAATACTTTAAATGCATTGAAATCGACTCTTGAGCTGTTATCGTTACACTCAATTTGTTCGTGTTACAGATTCCACCCATAACAAAGTCTTATTCTGTGTTACAGATTATCACTATTTTTCTCTGAAACGAGCATATGAGGTTCAGAATTTTGTGCTATTTATGTCGCGAATAAGTATTCAACCAATGGATGCAATTGAACACCAGGGACCCTTTTCTGTGGGAAATAAAATTTCAGATACTCAAAACATTTCACTACTTCTCTTGTATTTTGATTATTCTCGAAATAATCTGTTAGTTCTTTTTGAATATCTTCCCACAGCTCGGGCCTGAGAAGTCATTTAATCTACCGCTTCATTGATCAATTTAAATACAATGACCAAAGTTAGAACGAACTTGGCAGTCTCTAGTCTTGGAAATTGTTTTATATGTGACTCTCATAGTAGTGTTATATCCATACCAGCAGAGTCCGAAATGACTCATAGTGAAGGGAGTGTTATGATTAGAAACAATTTGTTTCAATATAGAACCCGATAATGTATGTTCAGCATTATACGCAGAATGCCTCCATCATTGAGGTCGAATAGTAGAACTTGCCTCCATACCCTCAGGTGATATTCTCATGTTACCGTTAGTGATATAACCATTATCATCGATACCAGAGTGAACAACGTAATTTTGATCTCTGAGCAGCACACCATTGCTATCAGAAATGATATGATGATTACCAAAAGCAACGCAGTTTGGTTGCCCATCATGAACTGAGCGGTCAAGTTCGTTGATTGAATTAACGCGATTTGCACTACCATAATCTGTATCAAGGTCCACTGTTACATCACTACCTATAAATTCACAAACTGAAATATTCTGCATCGTGTAAGCTGCTAAAATCTGTTGAGGCGATTCAGTGGTGGTTGAATTGTTCGAATCATTAGAGCAGTTGATATGGCCATTGGTAATTATGTAGACATCCGGATCAACCTTGACTTCTGACGTCAGAAGCGACTCTACGGATCTGTAGATGAGCATATAGTCTTCCTGCCAAATAAAATGTATAATCAGTTGATTATCTTTGTAAATTAATGCATGTAATTTATTTTATTTAACTATGAATAATTTCGCAAAATAATTAGTGCGATGGAGAAGTTCGTCATTTGATATGTGAGTTAGTCCAGTCAATTGAACCTTTAACGCTTAACTGATTCAGCAGCCCATGAAAATACATCAGTAAATCTGTAACAATGCTCTGAAAAGTAGTAGCGGAAGGTTACGCATGAGATACAGGTTACGCCCAGGAACCAGTCAACGTGTTACAGCGTGTTACATTTTTTAGGTTTTTTATTTATGCATTCAAATCTACTGATTTATCCTGATACAAAATGAAGATTTTTTTTTATATGCACAACTTGCCTTCTTACTTCTTCAATATCTAATTTACATGAGATGAGAAAAGTGTCAATTAACAAAATAATCTTTCTCTTTAGTACCCTTTTTACCCTTTAGCACTCTTTTAGTACCAAGGTGTTTTACTTTTTTTAAATAATAATGTTCGAAGTAATTGGTTCCGTGACAAGTACTCATTTCCAAAAATTCTTCTCCGGTACTAGTGAACGATTTTCGCTTAAATACTGCAGTGAAATCTGCAGAGGGAAGTAAGATTCCATCGTTGAGAGGGATAGCGTCCATTGGAAGAGCGCTTGACTCAGTATTACCAGATGAACTATAAGTTCACCCTAGAGACATTTCATTTCACCTCAGACAACCCTAAATATCTATATGTATATATAGATTATAGTAACTAGGGTGTAACTTAGAGCAGAGGTGGACAACCTCAGGTAGGCTCGGCGCTGTAGCCATAAAATTATCAAGGTTTCAATTATAAGGGACGTAACGTGATTACAAGGGTTGGCGTATATTTGAGTAGTGGTAACATCGAGCGATGGCACATGCGCGTGATTGAAATGTGAGGGCAAAATGGTTTCAATTTTTATGCACGTGATTGAACATTTTCTCTTTAATTAAAAAAAAATGGAATTAAGAGATTATAGTTTAGATTCAATATTCATCGGTGGAAATGAAAGTAGGATGCTCGGCAACTTGAGAAAGAAATATTTCATCGTCAATTAAAGGTTAAAGGCTGCCGATAATTTTTTTGATTGTGAAAAATTTGTTCATCGTAATTTAGCATCGAACGGATGATATAGAACTGAAGAGTTTGAAAATGCATGTCAAGTCAGGTCTGTTAACAACCTGGTAATATTCAATAATGGTTTTTCAACCAATGTTTCAATTAGAATTTTAAAATTACTTCAAGAAATTTATGAAAGGTACGAAATTTTTTTTTATAAAGACGATTAAAAGCAACCAATAACCAAACAAAAGCATAACAACAAAAAAACAATAATTTAAAAAATATTTCCATTAGAGAAATCATAATTTCACTTTTCCCAGCACCGAGTTTTTGCCGAATATCCCTACGCTACTACTACCCCGTACAGCCCTTCCCTAAAAATTGAGGTTCAAAATTGATATACGTAAGGATACATGTTCTTAGTGTACATTCTGCGCAGCATAACAGTTATGATTAAACAAAGAATTCTTTTGAAACAATGTAAACGGGGTGAAACCTTCGCCTGATGGGGATTCGAGTAAATCTTCTTGCGCATTCTGCAAGACTCCTCTCATTGCCCACAAAAAGAGCTTGATGATTCACGGATAAACGTCCAAGTATAAACAGTGCGTCAAAAATGATTAACTCGCCAAAACCTTGCCAAAAATGAACAATTTTACAAAAATTTCTCTCCCTCAAAGGAGAAAAACGGCAGAATTAAAAATGAAAATTTGTGTAGGACGTTCATTCTTTTCTCTCATCATCGATATATGTGATGATCCATTACTTCAGTCAGGCAAAAAAAAAGTGGTGATAACATTTTTGTTGTACTCTGCGGAGGGGGTACTTATATTTATTGTAGGTTCTAGGCGTTAAAGAATAAATCCCACCAATAGCTTTTAGGTATTTATATATGAGAGTTTATTACTTCAACTATATCATCTGACTGATTTCCATGATTACGATTATTACACGTCGGAGCCCGATTTGGATCTGAGATCTGCATACCCAAACGCCTATAAAATCTATAATTCTTTGAATGTCATGACTTGATCAGCATAATCCAGCTGCGCTGGCAAGTGGGGCGCGGCCGCTGTTGTATGATCAAATATTTAGTAATAACTGAATTGACCAAGATCTGGGGCATAACATATTATGAAATGATCCTTAATTAAAAAACGCACGTAACGTTTCGTATCACCGTTTTATTTTGCTAAAGTATCGTATAATATGATAACTTTAAAAAAAAAATTAAATATCATATTATAATAACATATTAGTGTCATATTAATATTAATAATCGAGATACGCGGTAGCATATCGGCGAAGTAAAAGTTTCGTCTCTATCGAACAAATAAGGCCGAGAGCTACGGTGTATCTATCCACTACCTCGCAATCGTATTCAATCCATAAAATACAAACCCCACAAGTTATATGAAATCTGTGCACAGTTACATTCTATGAATGGCCCTCAAACTTTTCATTGATATAAGCTTTCCCTCTTTCCGAGTAACATTAGCGAAAATACGCCCATGGCAACGGGCTCATTTCAATATTTTCCCGATTTCTATTATCTTTCGGTTACATTGAAGTTACTAAGTTGGCAACAGTTCCATTCAACCTAACCTGGACCAAATTTGGCGTTGAGATGTTGCCATCAGTGTATTCAAACCGTTGAATTGTAACAGGGAAACAGAGGAGAGTGTTTTATTTCTTCCCTCAAATTTTATGATTTTTATTTAATTCCATATTATAATTGTTTATTTCATGGTACGGAATATTAGCTGTGCGTTTTGTTGGAAAATTATATGCGGTTCTTGACCTATTTATGTGTGTAATTACACATGTGACTGAAGTCAATTTTGGAGGTTAATGGAAGTATGGATTTCGAGATTTCGGTCTAACATATTGTAACGAGATTTTTCTCGTTACTAGAGAAAACCCTAGGAAAGTCGCTAGACGAAATGAACGACATTTAACGACGGCTGAAATAACCGAGCGGAAGATGAGTTGAAACATCGGACGACGGCCAATCAGGCCGCTGCGAATGTGAATTAGACCAATTACATAGTGGGAAGAAAGGTGGTAGGGTGAGACCATATTTCGGAACACTGTGATGGCGCTGGCGATAGCTGTTTCTCAATTCGAAAATCCACCCAGCTGTGTTAGGGAGTCCAGGGCCGACGTACAGGCGTTCCAACTGGGTGGTCCTGAAGGGCGCTGTCGACTTAGACCAGGGACCAACGGCTAGGTGAAAGGACTAGCGCCCCCGGGATCCCGTCGAGTTGATTGGTGGCTGTGGGGTAACGGATGACCCACAGTCGCTGAGATGCGCAGACTAGGGGGAGAAGGCCCTGGGAGATTTCACGGCAGTTAGCGTTGAGTGCTGGTCTCGAGCAGATGTTTTAGGAGCTGGGGATCAGTTGGTGACACTAATCCCTGCCGGGATTATGAAGGATACGTGGTTCCAAGGAAGCTTGGAATAGCGAGAGAAGGGGACGCTTATGCGTCCCCGGTCAGTAAAATGGATTACTTTGAGGCTGCGGACGAGAGTCCGAGGTTACAGAGATCCATATCTAGTGCGAAACTCATGGTGTTGGGGTGGACTAAGGGCCGGGATTCAAGGCGTTTCCCGTCGGTCCGGTCGTACGCGCCTCCATGGGGAGTAACTCTGGTTTTGACTCGCGATGAGATTGCTATTACCGAGCTCTCGAGTTGAGATGGATTTTCGGTGGGTGAGAAAGGTCTTCAGATACCTGCGTCGCATGTGCCTCGAGGAGCTCGGCACCCTGCGGGGTGAGAGGGATTCGTAGGTGATCTGTGTCTCTTTTGGGGTTGAGCTACCCCAGAGGAGAGAGTACAGCGTGCCAGGGATGGTCACATTCCTCCATGAGAATTTTGGGGGATACGTCCCCCGAAAGATACCGATGACGACGCCGTAAGCGCGGCATAAGTTAGCGATTGGAGTTACTCGTACGTTGGTGAACCTCGCCCACTCTACCGTGTCACGCTGATTCTGGCTCGGCATTGTGAGACCCGCCACCGAAAGTCCGCGGAGTTGACGAAATTCCTTCGCGGCTGGTTTTCCGTCAGGTTTTCCAGAAAAACCTGGCTGGCGCCCAATCGTGATCGATAGATGCGGCAGCCAGAATAGTTCGAGGAGTATCCCGGGGTGTTGACCCGGGAAAAATCCTCTTACAACTGTAACGTGGGATTTTACCCGTTACTGGTTCTCGACCGTTTCGCGATTCTGAAGACGTCCACCAGACGGGAAGTCATTTTCAATGGCGAGAGTTTTTAAGAAGAGAAAAAAAAAATATATGTTTTGACTGATTTTATTTTGTTTTATTTTGATTTAAAATCACGCGCCACCGCTTTTCAATCCGAGGACATCGCCAAGGATCCCTAGACGCCGAGAGATGTCATCGAACTCCGATTTTCTGATGACAACTGGATTTTCGATGTGGCCGATACTGGAGCCACAATCCAGCTATCAATTGCCACGGAAGTGACGTATCACCAGAGCACGAGGTTTCGCAAATAACGGAAAAATAAAAATAAGTTAATCAGGAGAGTTACTATTCTCTCATGGGTAGCAATTAACGCATAAATAATGTAAAAAAAAATTTAATTAAGGGAAGCGCTGAGAATTTATTCTCAATTATTGTGGACAGTAAATTATAAGTAAAGCATCGGGAGTTTAAAAAGCGCATGCGTTTGATGAATTTTTCTGTCGCGAAGGCCCGAATTATTGCATAGCAAAAACTCACGTTTTTGTAAAAAAAAACTGTGCCATGTAAAAGTCGTAAAAAGAATCGTATCACTTTTCTTGACATTTTCCTTTACATTTTTCGAGTTTTTTTAATTTACAGAAAAGTCATATTTTGGCCAAAGGCGAGTTTTTACGGAATCAATGAAGCGAGACTTTTACTTGGCACAGTTTTTTTTTACAAAAACGCTAGTTTTTGTTAGTTGTGCAGATTTCACGAATTTTTTCAATATAAGTAAAAAAATATTTTCATGTTTTCCAAATTTTTATTACCGACATCACGTTTTAACTTCATTTTAAGTATATTCTTCTCATAATTGTTTTTACATGATGCACAATATTTTGCAATAATTTGAAAAAACTCCTTTCTACATTTATGTATCTATTAGGGTAAATCAATTTTTTTTAATTGGAAATCTCGAAATTCATACTTCAATTAATCTCCAAAATTGACATCAGTAACAGGTGTAATTACATACCTAAATATGTCAAGAATCGCCTATAATTTTCGAACGAAACACAAAGTCAATATTCGTTACCATAAAATACACAATAATAATAATAGAACTAAATAAGAAACCAAATCGGAGGGAAAAAATAAAACATTCGCCTCTTTTTTCCTGTCACAATTCGACGGTTTGAATCGTTTGACTACACTGATGGCAACATCTCAACGCCAAATATGGCCATGGTTAGGTTGGATCGAACTGCTGCCAACTTAGTGACTTCAATGTAACCGAAAGTTAAAAGAGAAAAGGGAAAACTCATATCAATGAAAAGCGTGAGGACGATCTATATGATGTAACTATGCACAGATTTCATGTAACTTGTGACGTTTGTATTTTATGGATTGAATACGATTTGAAAGTAATGGAAGGGGTAGTTGTATCGTGTATAGATACACGGTAGCTCGCGGCATCATTTGTTGGATAGAGATGAGTTTTTTACTTGCCCGATACCCTACCGCGTATCTCGATGGGTTGAAAAAAGTCGATCCATGGAACCGGAAAACAAAAAAAAAGATGATAGTAAGGAGAGGCTTGAGGCTATAAGAGGAGAGGTGCCTATGAAACAGTAACGGTAGTAGGAAACAAAAATATATCTAAAAAAAAAATTATATCGCCCTGGTTTCCTGTCACAGTCAATATAGTCATAATATAGCTTCCGATCCTTACTGCCCAATGTTATGATGAGGCGTATCGCATATTTCATAAAAATTAATGATGTAATTAATTAGGAAAAAATAATGAAGAAAAATAAAACAAAACAAAAAGAATTAAAAAAAAAACAATAAAAAAACCAATGAGTAATATCGGCCGAAATTCCGTATTTGAAACAAGTCTAAATTTCGATCCATATTACTCGCATAAAAATCAAACTAGAAGATCATTTTTTTTCTTATTGTTCATATGAGTATATGTCACCTTCGCTTGAGTGGTCAGATCGAGTGATGTCACTGAAATAATTACAACAAAGTCGAGTTGCTAGGGCAGCAAAAACAAAACTATGTACGAAAGAAAATTTAAAAAAAAGGGAAAGTTTTGATAAATTGAAAAACTATTTCAGAACAAATTAACATACGGAGAAAAAAGAAATAAGCGAAAACAAATTAATCATTATAAAATAACCACGTGATTAGGTGTAACCATTGAAATTGTTTCCATGTGCGTTATGGCTAGTAGGCCCAGGTGTCCGGACGTGGTGCATCGACATCGTACAATGTCCCTTGCTTTATTAATACATCTTAATCCATATACATTGTGACGAAATTCCAGGCGAATCTGTCACCTGTATTCCTGTAGGGTAACTACCGAGATTAAGGGTGAGAGTTCGAAAATTAAATAAATACCTGAGCAACAGGGGTCCCGAGACCCTCTTCTATCAACTACCTGCTACCTATGTAAAATCGAAGAAAAGCTACCTCAAGAATCTCCCAGCGAAAAGCTACCTGCTATCTAAAAACCTCCGGGAAAAATTACCTGAGTAAATTGGAAAATAGCTACCTGAATCTCGCCAAGACAGCTACACGGAGAGAAATATGCACGAAAAATTACTGGTCTCGTATTAGTAAACGCGAGATATGGCACTGCCCTGATGAAAAGTCATGTGAAAGTCATGAAAAATCACTGCAGTTCTCTGGAATATTTACTGCGCAATGCAACAAAATTTACTAGACTGATCCGCAATTTTCTCCGATGTTCATTCGATGTTCTAAAATGTACTGCTGAAAGTCTCAAATATTCGTACTAGTTATTCCCTTTTTACTGCACTTTTAGTAAATTTGACTACACGTCTAGTAAACTTTACTGCAACTCCAGTAAATTTTACTACATTTCTCATTACTTTTTCAGTAACGGCGCTGGGAAATTTTACTGGACTGGACCGTAATATTTAAGGTTAGGTCGCAATGCTTCATGCTTACTGCGCAGTCCGGCAATTTTTCAAGCGATACTGGTACGAATTTTTCATACAATTTTCTCTTCGTGTACCTGTTACCTTCTCTAACTTTCCCCAGACTCGCTGCGCTAAGATAATCAGTAAAGTAATAAGTAGAGACAGCAGTTAAACCCCTACGGTTTAGATGAATCCTAATAAAAATTAAGTTATAGTTATGGATTAGAAAATAGTTGAAATTTCCCCTAAAAATCCCTCTTACAATAATTGAGAATTGTCTGCGGGAAATCGGGTTAAGGGTCGGGGATTATCGAGAAAAATTGGCCGATATACTGTGCTCCCGGTAGTCCCTGGAACCCTTTCGTTAGGTTGAGATGCTTACGCTTCCTTCGTGGTGAGAGGGTTGGGGTAATCTTCAGTTTAGTACGGGTGGAAGGCCATGTGAGCGAACGTAGCTCTCTCGCTTGCATGGATTGCCAAGAGCTTTACGGTTTCGAAAATCTCGGTTTAGTTACGGTTACAGAAGATTTAGGTTTAGTTATACTTACAGAGAAATTAGGATTAGTTAGTTTCGTTAGAAGATCCCCAATCCCTCTCCGGAGAGGGTCCCTACCTGATGAGCTACCTGATAATAGGCATAGACGGGGCAAAAATCCGCTCCCCCGAAATCTCGCTCAAAACCCCTTGAAAAACTTTATTGCGGCTAAAAGCCGGTTAGCATAGTTAATAGAACCCCCAGAGTAAGAGAAAATTACAATAATATTAATACATAGTAGTAAACGGACAAAACCCCCATTTCAAATTTGAATTTGTTAGGCGCCGCCAGCTAGGGAAATTCGAGATCAGGGCTATGGGTGTGTTCCGCCAGGGAACAGTACAAGTCCAGTAATAGTGATTTCTAGTGCATTTTAGATTTGGTAACTAGCGGTTGGTACTGTTACTGGAGTTGTGTTTCACACGGCTAGTAACAGTAACAAGTGATGTCACTAACTAATAAACAGTGTTCAACGCTGAAGTCTTCCGCTAAGGCCCGGATGGAGGGAATTTTTTCTTGATTGGCGATTTTACGCCCTCCTACTTCGCGGTCAAGAACCGAACCTTGATCTCAAGCGATGCCTTGTCGGTAACTACGGCAATCGCTGGAAACCAGGGAAACATTGGACAGTGGGGCTTTCGAGGGCGCCGGAAAATTTTTTCATTCCCTATGCCACTAAGTGACATGAGAGATTTATACCTCAACAGGGGGGGGGGAATGTATCCAAATGTGGAATCCACTTTTTTCGACCATCACTAAACCTCTTTTGAGATGATCGATGGGATAAAAAAAAAGTCTCTACAGGGGTAACTAAATCGAATCAGGGGGTGATTCTGAGTCGATCTGTACCTTTAAATTTCGACCTTTTTTTCACCCTCACTAACCCTCCCTCAAAATGACTGATGGGATGAAAAAAAAGTATTTACAGGGGTGGGTAAATCGACTCAGGGGGTGATTCTGAGTCGATCTGTACCTATAAATTTCGAC
>NW_011887872.1:201931-211776 GCF_000806365.1 Fopius arisanus | reverse complement strand
TGTCCAATGTTTCCCTGGTTTGCAGCGATTGCCGTAGTTACCGACAAGGCATCGCTTGAGATCAAGGTTCGGTTCTTGACCGCGAAGTAGGAGGGCGTAAAATCGCCAATCAAGAAAAAATTCCCTCCATCCGGGCCTTAACGGAAGACTTCAGCGTTGAACACTGTTTATTAGTTAGTGACATCACTTGTAACTGTTACTGGCCGTGTGAAACACAACTCCAGTAACAGTACCAACCTCTAGTTACCAAATCTAAAATGCACTAGAAATCACTATTACTGGACTTGTACTGTTCCCTGGCGGAACACACCCTATATCGAATACGATAAGTCCGTATCTAGCCACGCGCGTCGCCACCGGACGGGTGCACTCGAAGAGAGTCGCCCCCACCCCGAGCAACAGGTTCGAACGGACCCACGCGACCGGCCGGCGTTAGTTCACCCTGGGCCGTTATCGCAACCACGTGTGTCGAGTTATTGAGTGCCCCATAAAGACGACACAACTCCCGCCGACCAGCTATCTGTCGGACTAAAACCCATTCTTGAGGACTCCACTGGCATCATGGTAAGTACCAGTGGATTGATAAAGGCAAATCGAGTGCGGAAAATGTAATTTTCCGATAATTACGGGTCGCGAACGGGCAGAATTTTAAATGGCGTCGCTACCTCGCGATATGACGCCATATGGGGAAACTCACCGTTGAGAAAGCCAAAAGGCCCCTCTCAACGGATAAATATGCTCCCTAAGGCTACCTGATGCTCCCTAGTGTTACCCAATAGCTATCTAATCGTTTAAGCAGATTTTTTGAATCTAATTTCGCCACGAAAAGGCGAAATATACGGGATGAGGCATTCCACGCGGCTCGGAATACCCCTCTCCCATGCTACCTATGGCTACCTACTGTCTACGCTCTCTAACACTAAATTTTCGATACCTGTTGCCTACTTTATTGGGTTTTCCGGGCTCACCCGAAGGGCTCAGGAGAAGACCCCGCTACCTAATAATTTTGGCTACCTTTACCGGGTTTATTCTGCTGCCTGGACTTAAACTTAATTGCTACCTGTTATTAAAAATTTATCACTAACCTTCCATTCAATTTATTGTTACCTTTGCATTAACATTTTTTTCGCTACCTTTTAGAAAAAACTTTCGGCTACCTTCGCGAGGCTCGCTCAATTTCTCTGGGTGATGCAATAATGCTCCCCGAGACGTAATTGTCCGCCATTTCGTGGATTCCGGTTGGGCATGGGGACGCTATCTCGTAGTTAATAAATTTTCATGGTTGGAATCCACAAAAGCTATCATGCTACCTCGCGCGAATTATGATTACTTTTATTAGTCTGATTAAATATTGGCAGTCTCGGAGACGCCATCGGATACATAATTAATTAATTCGTTAGAGAAGTAATCCCTAACGGGTAAGAAAGTTTATACCAAACCCCCAAATTACGCTACCTAAACAGGGGAACAGGCTACCTATATATTCCCCAGGGTCTGAGGCCCTTTCCTCAATTTTCCATATTTCGATTCGCTACCTGTACGGCTACCTACCCTGCGGACCTTATTGATTTAGATAATCGGTAAGGGTTGTGCTACCTAACCGGGAAAATACGTTACCGGAGGTCTCCCTACGTCGGGGAACCCTTTTCGCTACCTAGAATCGTTGTTGAACCCCTCGCAGGGCTACCTACCCCCTTGACGCTACTGATTTAACTAGACGTCGCGGGGGTATCTACTAAACCCTCGGATCGCGCTACCTATCTAAGGGGTCGGGTTATCTAAGGCCCCCTTGCGTCGGAGGACCTTTCCGCTACCGGAAAATTTTATTACACCCCCGGTGTGGTGGTGGCCCCGTAGGTAAGACAGATTTCGCTAGAGATAACCGATTCCTCTACCAAAGCCCCGGATAACGCTACCTAACGGGGGAAATAAGTTACCTAATGATTCCCTAAACCTGCGGCCCATTTCCGCTACCGAAATGGTCATCCCGCTACCTCAACTGCTACCTAACCGACCAATATTCCTGATTTAGTGAATTAGTAAGGATTGGGCTACCAAATCGAATAAAGTCGTTTCCGAACGACTGAATAAGGCTACCTAATAGAATTTAGGCCCTATTAACGGATCGGTAGGAAAATTAGGGTCAGGTTCTCTCTCTCTCTCTCGCTCGAACCCGATTAGAATTCCCGGCAGTTTCCTATCTTTCCCACCTGAATAACATAATTAATTTAATAAAATTAACAGCCGTTCACTCTCCATTACTGCCCCATTAAACTCCCGTTTATTATTATTCACCGTACATTTTATTAAAATTAAATCCTTCGCCTTTGGACGAATGCCAGTCGTATGTCTAAAATGTAGACTAAGCGAGTATATTAATTGTAAGCTTTCTGACGAAGAAGAGAAAAGAAAGAATTCATTTTTCTTTGTTTGTTTAATAGTGAAACAAGTAAGCATAGTTCCGATTGGTTTTATTTTTCCTACCCGAATCCCCGTCCTTATAAATAGCCGAATAGTTTAGTTCAGGTTCTTGAAATTATTTCGAAGTTTGATAATTGAGGCTCTCGTCCACGAATCCACCCCTCTCTCCACGACCCGCACACTGAGCAACCGAGCAGTCCCATAGGCTCGTACCTCCACGGCTCTAGGTCTAGTTTGTGTTGATAGGAAAATCTGGGGATGATCAGGGAAAAATTGAGTTTTGAATACGGTTAGAGTTATGGTTGCGGTTCGTCGATTCCGCGTAGCTAAAAATCGGCTGGCGCCCTAAACACATTTTTAAGGAGTTGAATGAGCTGCTGATTACCCCCAGAGTTTCGTTTAGATTTTTATGGTCTTGTCGTTCCAAAGTCGTCGGAGTTGCGAGAACGAAGGTGATGGTTTTGGCCCAACATGCATGGAGTAAGACAATTGAAGCAAAGTTAGTTAGTCGTCACTACTTATACAGTTAATTAGTTGGTTGTGACTAGTTATATAATTAGTAGTCAGTATTGAGAAGTATTGTGAGCAATAACAACGATGTAGTCAATCTGCATCAATCGTAGTCATCAATAGTAGTAGTCAGGGAAAGATCCCTTAGTACGAACAGTTCCGAATTCCTTTTTCCGCGGTTTGCTTCGTGTTACACTTTCGCAAGTTTACAAAAGTGCAAGCCAATGAAATTGTGGTACATATAATTTATTATTGACCAGAAATTAAGGTGAGTTCAGTTTTAAACATTTGACAAGTGATAAACATTTGATTGGTGTTGAAAATCATTGTTCAAAAAAGACCAGAATTCACGGAACTTGGATTACATCAAGCGAAATGGCGGAAAAATTGGACGAGTTGAATTTTTTTATTATTAATTTTTTTTTCTTGGTGCACAAAAATGTAAAATGAAAAAATATATATATTGAGATTTAGAACACATTACATCAATTAAAGCGATGAAAGAGCAAAATTGCATGTCTGTGATTGAAATTTGAGTAGTAAAATAATGAGAGGGAATTTGTTTAATCACATAAATGTTACTTTAATAATTGAATAAAATTGGAACTGTGAATAAAAAAATTGTTTCCTATATTATTTTAGCAATTCACCCTACTCCGATCCCAAACTATTCCCGTAAGAGAGGCTTAAAACCGGAGAAATTAATACTCATAGTTTTGCATTATTTATTTGTTAATTATTATCGAATTTAATGGAAAACGTGACGTAGCACAAGCCAATGGGCATAAAGTAATCACTTGACAAGAATCTTTCCCTGTGCACTGTAAATTGAAAACTATCAGCAGCACTAAACTAAATATTGAACTCAAATTTGTTCGGCGATTTTCTATTTATATTAACGTTTATTTTAGATTTATTTCATATTTTAAAAGACAAGATCGACATGCGCTCAAACATAAAATGACCGACATCGATTCCTTAGAATACCTCCTCAGATTACCATGATGACGTTATTCACGATTTTGTGTTATGAGTCCCCCACCCGTGAGTGCTCGTAAAACACGAAAAAGTTGGCCAGAGTCGAGGAAATTTTTTTTTTCTTTTCGACATAATATGGACCAAAAGACAACTATTATTATGAGAAACGAGTAAAATTGTTTAAGGCGTGAAAAAAAATTGAGCAAAATATTTGTACCGATGTATGTAGGTAGGTTTCTCATGCCGTGAAAATTTTTGTGAGAACAAATCCCATATACTGACATTAATTTTCAAACTTACCTTAGAACGCAATATCCCAGGCCTCTTCATATACAATAATTTTGAGTGCATATAAATATCGGCAGTTTTTTCATAATCTAGCTGTTTCATGAGTGTCGTCAGCACAATGAATGAAGCCGCCTCAATTCCTCCAAATTTATCCACTACGACAATAGGACCATTCTGATAATCCCTATGAAGCTCTTGTGTCAAACTGATAAAAGCAGTTGGGTTATCGTCATGCGGCCACATTCGACGATGATTCGTTGGGCACTGAATTACTTTTGCAGTCATTTCATAATCATCTTGAAGTGATTTCATAATCATTTCTCTTAGTACAACACCACCTGTAGTTTTCTTTATTCCACATAAATAAACTCGAAAGTTATCAGTTTTCAATTCCTCCTTTTCACTTGGCCAAAACTCTGGATAATCCACATCGCATTTTGTTAACATTACAACTGTCTGTGAATTATGATCCCAAAGCATTTGCCAAAACTCTTTTATGGTATCCCGTAGTGGATGCTGCGTTATTATGAATTCACGATTTCTATTAAATCCAGGAAACCATGATGCATTGATGTAATCACTGCCATCAATCCCGGCTTTTGGCGTTAAATGCACTCGTGAACTTTCAATGGATATAATTTCAGGATTTCGGTTTTTATTCTCATTACACTGCTTTGTCGCCGATACTATATTAAAATCCTTCGGTTTCCAAGATGTAACGAGCTTGTACTGTGCCTCCAAAGAATTCCACGGATCTGACTGCGTGTTCATTGGCGATAGCATATCTTGTACAAACTTATGCAAATTTTCAGCTTTGATATTAGTTTCTCCACTCTCAATCGCCTCCTGGAGAGCATCATGAATGAAAATATACTGCTCTTCAGTTTGTACCAAAGAGTAACGCTGTGTACGTATATATTTGAGGAAACCAAATATATTTACTTCACCTTTAGTTTTGGCCTGTTTCAACATAGCATCAATTACTATGTAGGCACCGGTACGGCCCACACCAGCACTAAAACATAAATGAACAATGTTTTTAGAGGAATATATCTATACGAATAAACATCCAAATGAATATTAATTTTTGTTCTAATAAATATATATACTGAAAAAAAAGAAAATTGAGAAATAAACAATTTGAGCTTTTTAACACATCATCGTCAATTGAAGAACTCAGAAAAGAAAAAAGTTCTTAATTAAGGCTGCGAGATATCACTCATGAAATTTACAGTACGTGATTTTCCTTCCTTTATACCCGCCTTTTAGCACCAACAATCCCGAAAACTAAAATACAAAATAAAGGGTCAGGCACCAGGTCATTAGACGGAATAACCACCGTCGAAATCCGTCTCTACTTTCTTCTATAACTCCAGCAACTTAACAGGCCTTAGTTGCGGAAAGGGGATGTGACTGGATATCAGAAATCAAATAAGATAAATCGTCGTGGAGAACAACTTTTAATGAAATCAATTCATCTCGATATAGTGAAAAAATAATGAACATAAATAGAAAAGAAGGAATAAAATCCCATTTAACGATGACCACGCGTTACTAACAAAATCCAACATATTCTTTTACGACTATCGTTTAGGTAATTTGATATCACAATTTTCAGAAGTTCATGAATCTTAAAAAAAAGAAATAAATAATAAAATAAGTTAGTCAGAATGAACTCAGAATTGAGAAAATATCAGAGGCAACTGAGTCACGAGTTTCAAGTGCTACCGGTGACGAAAAGTCAAAATTAATCAGAAATTTTTAAATAAAAAAAAAAGAAAACTATTCAGAATGAAATTCAATGAGTCGAAACCACTGTAGCGTGAAAATCGATAACTATATCTGACCGTCCAACGAAAAAAATCAAAATTAAACGAAGACAAATTCAAGACAAATAATTCTGAGATCACGCAGCCTTGTGGCTAAACAAAATCAGAATAACAGTCGCTGACCAGAAAATTATCAAAATCTGTGGCACTGACTAATTTCGAAAAGTCCCAGAACTTTAACAATTGAAGAAAATAATTCAGTCGAGTAATTCCTATTTTTTATAATTTTTTTTATACTCACAAGAGAGTGAGCGGCGGGAAGGGGGGGGCTTAGCAAGTAGCCTCGGCGACTAGTAAAGTTTCTAACGACGTCAGGGAGGCCGTTTCTATAGCGTCCTTGATAATCACAATTATCGGAAGCCCGCCTCTGATGACCACCAATTGCAAAGTGATTTTGGCCAAACATGTGAATTCACGCAACAGGTAGAGCACGCAATGGGACAATATAATTGGCGATAGCAACACCATTGTTCACCGAGCCCAATTACTTAAACATGCACGACAGGTGCCGATCGAATTATTCAGTGAATCCCTACCACTGTAAGTACCTTATTCACTCCATTGCGGCTGAAGGTCCATAATTTTTGAAGAAATTATGTAGGAAATCCGCATATTGGTGTAGGAATTTCGGGGGGCTAGTTACTATATAATAGGTGGAGAACGCCTCATAAACTTCTCCTCGTCTATGAAAAAACACATTGCCGTAAGAAGAACGATGGAGCTCGATATTTTGAAGAAGTCCGAGATGATAAGTGGCTAGAACTCGTACAGCTTAGTTTAGAAACTACCCGATGCTACCCACCAAGCCGAGTGCTTAAGAGGATTTGAGAGGAAAATCCTTACATCTTATTTATCGCTATACCGACCGGCGCGTAGCAATTATGATCATCAATTTAGCAATAAAACCCTGTATAACCGACCAGAATTTCCCAGAATCGACTTTCAAGACTTGGAAAATATACATAACAACGTCATAAACTCACTCACGATATTCCTTTACGACGGGGCAGTGGAGGGAGCAAGATGCGGGAACATCAAACCGCAATACTTTATCCACTACGATAGGATGGATCTTTTCTAAGCCGATATGAACAGACCTATCCAGTTCCACATAAAACGTCACCAATGAAATAATGTCATCCCCATAGATGACTTTAAGAACATGACTCTAGTATATTCCAAAGAAATACCTCACATAGATATAGTCGAATTTTATAAAATAAATACATAATACTGTGTACACATAAGTGTCACATAAGTGACTGAACGACGACTCTAAATACATTGAAGATATTAAAGAACGAGAAGAAATAATGTAAAAAAAATAATAATGATCTGAGAAATGTGAACAGTCTTCAGCGTAGATGAAACTTCCACCGACAATAATAATTAGCAATTTATGTGCATAGATACAAGCTGCATAAAAATTGAAAAAAAAAGCCGTTGGCCGTTTCTAACGGTAGAAAACATATCATGCTTACTTCAAATGGTACTTATTTTTTTTTTATTTTGTTTTGGTATTAATATCCTTTATGGTTGGCTTCCCTATGGACATGAAAGTAGAAATTTCTTCATATTTTTCTTTGAATACGTACATTTCTTTGGTTCATCTAATAGGGCACAATGTACTGAATATTTTGAAAAAAAGAAGCATAAAATTACTTGAATGTTTTTTGAGATATTTGAGAAAATCTTTTCAGATACAAAATTGAATATCTCCTGAGCGAATCGTCCGATCTAGCCCATTTTCAATACCATCTACATGTAATGTAAACATTGCAATCACAAGACGAATCTTTATTTTAAATTTTAAGTTGACAGATTGATCTTTAAAAATCAGAGAAGGCGTACAACCCATTTTTTGAAAAACATGAAAATTGAAATATCTCGAAAACATTGTGAGAACATAAAAATTGACCGTTAGTTAATCATTTCTTATGTCTGCAAAGTTTGGCAGGTCGCATGATTCGCTCAGGAGATATTCAACTTTGTATCTGACATGATTTTCTCAAATATCTCAAAAATGGCTCAACTGATTTCAGTTCTCTTTCTTTTAGAATATTCGTTACATTGTGCCCTATTTAGATGAACCAAAGGGCGTTGTACGCCCTCTCTGATTTTCATAAATCAATCTATCAACTTGAGATTTGGCAGAAAGATTCAACTGCAATGTTTGGTATTGCAGATGGGCTAGATCGAATGATTGGTTCAGGAGATATTCCAATTCAGATTGGAGGCATTCCATTTGGAAGCCAACCATCAATAAAATTGATGGCAAAATAAAATTAAAAAAAAAATAACGGTAATTACTCAGTCTGCTACCGCGCGCATTTGTTAGAATACGGGTGCACATTCATTCTTATAGTGTGTAGATATTCTCACTTATAAAACCACGACAGTTTCGAAATTATTGTTTATTTCCCGATAGGTTCGTTGCAAACAAATGAACGTCTTCAGTTTCTCAGGTTAAAAAATTCTTTTAAAGAGATTTTTCTGGAAAAATTGAGAAGATCATTTGTTTGCCCAGAATTTAGACAGAGTTGCCAGACGGCGGGCTTTTTCAAAAGTTTTTTGTAGATTCTATGCAGTCACAATTAAACAAGTGAAGTCGATCACTCAAGGAATTGACACTTCTCGAACAAGGTAGTCGATATCCCATTCAGAGCTTTTTATGATCTACTCTATTATGGAAAAATTAATACAAATTTCTATAAAGAGCCACCATCTCGCAACCTTGTTTCTAAAGGGAAATATCTAATTAATTTCGAAGCTTGAGTCGTATCCAGGGAACAATTTTTTTTGTTCAAATTTCAGCCGATGGAACTGTACCATTAGACGAAGTCCATATTAAACAAATCAGAAAAGTTATTTTATTCGATGAAGGATACAATAAAATTCGATTTGTCAATTTAAACCAGCGGTTGACACGATTTCACAATTTTTTGTTTCGTCTATGGTGAATTCTCCGAAAAAAAACTACGAATAAAATTTTGAAATTTAAATTTTGCTGAGTTTCTTCTGGGTAACAGTAGGTAATGAGATTCGTGAATTTCGTCAAATTTTTGCCTTAACCGTTTCCGAAATATCAATTGTGTTATATTAAGGATGGGTGACTTGATATCAATATTGATCACTCGTTTAATACGAACAATTGATTATACCGAAAATTGTTGCCCAATCTAAAGATAAAACATTCAATTCGAATAGGGGAAGAACTAGATCCAATAATAGTTTCAAACGTAACCCATATGAATCTAACTTTTTCGCTTTTTAGCCTGGTATCTTTCAACCAAGGGCACGGATGGGAATAATGCTGAAAAATAGGCACCTGGGATGTGAAATAACTGAAGGTTGTTTTAAATTTTAACTGACCCTTTCGAGTCTATATTTACAAGACAAAACAAAACAGAACACAAAAGAGAAATCAGTTACAAACAATTGTAACGAGATTTTTCTCGTTACTAGAGAAAACACTAGCAAAGTCACTAGGTGAAAGGAACGACATCTAACGCCGGCTGAAAATAGCCGAGCGAAAGATGAGTAGAACATCGGACGACGGCCAATCAGGCCGCTCCCAAGGTGACTTTGACCAATCAGATAGTGGGAAGAAACGTGGTAGGGTGAGACGAAGGGTGTGTTCCGCCAGGGAACAGTGGGTGTGTTCCGCCAGGGAACAGTACAAGGCCAGTAATAGTGATTTCTAGTGCATTTTAGATTTGGTAAGTAGAGGTTGGTACTGTTACTGGAGTTGTGTTTCACACGGCTAGTAACAGTAACAAGTGATGTCACTAACTAATAAACAGTGTTCAACGCTGAAGT
>NW_011887872.1:179012-199621 GCF_000806365.1 Fopius arisanus | reverse complement strand
TCGAAAGCCCCACTGTCCAATGTTTCCCTGGTTTCCAGCGATTGCCGTAGTTACCGACAAGGCATCGCTTGAGATCAAGGTTCGGTTCTTGACCGCGAAGTAGGAGGGCGTAAAATCGCCAATCAAGAAAAAATTCCCTCCATCCGGGCCCTAACGGAAGACTTCAGCGTTGAACATTGTTTATTAGTTAGTGACATCACTTGTTACTGTTACTAGCCGTGTGAAACACAACTCCAGTAACAGTACCAACCGCTAGTTACCAAATCTAAAATGCACTAGGAAACACTATTACTGGACTTGTACTGTTCCCTGGCGGAACACACCCCATGTTTCGGAACACTGTGATAGCGCTGACGATAGCTGTTTCCCAATTCGGAAATCCACCCAGCTGTGTTAGGGAGTCGAGGGCCAACGTACAGGCGTTCCAACTGGGTGGTTCGGAAGGGCGCCGTCGACTTAGACCAGGGACCAACGGCTAGGTGGAAGGACTAGCGCCCCCGGGATCCCGTCGAGTTGATTGGTGGCTGTGGGGTAACTGATGACCCACAGTCGCTGAGATGCTCAGACTACGGGGAGAAGGCCCTGGGAGATTTCAGGACTTTCTCAGAAAGAACCAGGGAGAAGAACTCACCCCCAGCACTGGAAAGAGAGTAGTTACCCTCGAGCAACACGTAAGGGGGATTTATTATTTAAAAATAAGAAATATCGCCCTTCGAATCGATAATTTTCCGGGAGGAAGGGATTTTTCTATCGATCTGGTACATCGCTCTCCCCATCACCCGGGGGACAGTCGTGCGGGGGAGTTGGAAGTCTCTTTCCCACAGGAAAATCGACCAGTTCGTAAGTAAGGGGCGAAAACCCTTTCTCCGAGGATGGACCGCGTTTTCGCTCGAAAAGGAGGTCCTAGACGTTTTTCGCTCAAGGGAACAATCTAAGCAAGGAAAGCGAGCGGACAAACTCCGTGTGTTGGGGAAGCACCCAGACCCCGGAGAAATAAATTGTTTATAATTTCCCGTCGGAACCACCGAAGAAATACAGGAATATCGTGTTGGTGGCGCCATCCGACGGAAAAGACACTCCGGGGATAACGGAAGAGCCTGGAGTGAATGACATTACCGACGACGGTAATGACTAATAATCTTTTCACCCACCAGAGGACTCCACCTGACGGGTCACTATTTGGGGGGTGAAAAGTTTAAATGCCGATGATGGACAGGTCATCAATGGCATTTAAAGAGCGCGCCGATATGCAAATATCGGTCAGGTGTCACTGGAGGGAACCACCTGTGGCGATCTATTTAATTGAGATCAGCCCTTATCTCCCCACTCAGGACTTCCGTTAGTCCTGTGAGATAACCACGAGGAGCATTCTTTTCGTTTCAACCGTTCACCCGTGCGGACGAAAAATTTTGTGCTCCCCAGTGAGAACAGTTTGGTGTCATTATGCCCAAAAGTCAACGATGTCGAAGGATGCTACCCTCGTTGAGCAGGTGCAGAAGGCAGTGGAAACCGCCGAGTTCGCCCAAAAAGATCTGTATGACTCGAAAGAGTCATCAAATATCTGTGACGAGATTTTGCCCGTCACAGGAAAAGTCGAATTTACGTCGGAGCCCCGACAGGGCGATGACGAGTTGATTATCCCCGAGCTAATGAATCTCCGTATTCCAGATCGGGATTTCTCCGAGCTCGAGTTCGAGTCCCCGCAGGCATTATTGCAGGGTGACAAGGACGAGCCAATGGACGTGGCGACGACGGAGGAGGTGACCACCACGGTGCTTACCCCCACACCCTCCGGAGTAACCACTCCATCGGAGCAGCCGCCACCGATTCCCCAGGAAGAGGTGGAAAAGACGGAGGAGATAACCTCCCTCGAAGCAGCTGATGCCGCTTTGGTTCAGACGTTGGTGGAGGCGCTTAAGCGCAATCCCCAGCTGCTAGCCAAAGTGGCAGAGCAGGTTTTACCCCTCCTCCCTCAGGCAGTGGTCAAGTCTCCGAAGGTTCCGAAGACAACCGCCCTGAGGAAGAAGGAGGTGAAACAGCCAAAGGTGAGTGAAACTCCCCGTCCGAAAGATCCTTGAAGGAGGCAGCAGAGGTCCATCGCCAAATGCTACAGCATGGCGGAAAAGGGCCCTCTGGAACTTCGGCAACGCGGATCCCGAAGGGGAAGACCCCTGAAGACAGTGAAAGTGTCTCCAGGAGCTCGCAGCTCGCCCCCGAGCCTCACCCCGAGAACGGGCCAGCTAGGAAGAGGAGCCGCACCTGGATTGCGCCAGCCCGGCTCTGCTGGAACTGCCGTAAACCAGGTCACAGCGGCAAGGAGTGCCAGGAACCACCCACCACCTATTGCAGGGGGTGCGGAAGGCCTGGCAAGCAGCGCAGGGACTCCCGAATCTGCGAAAAGCAGAGGAAGGCACGTGGACCCTGCATCCCGGAGTTCGGGAGGAATGTCCCTCGGGACATCGTCAAGGCCATGGACTAGGCCAAGAGACTCCAACGGAGGGAAAAAGCTGAGAAGAGGCCAGCCCCAGAGAAACCAGAAACGCCCAGGACACCGAAGACCTCTAGAAGGTCAGAGGAGGCCAGGGCGAGAAGAAAAGAGTTGAGGAAGTTGCGCCGAAAGGCTCAACACCTCACTCTTCATACAGTGGAGAAAATGGAGGAAACTCCATCCACGGAAGGAGAGGTGAAACCAGTCTGAGGCAGACTGGTGAATACTAACGGCCATTTAAAAAAAATTTTTTTTTTATGTTTTGTTTTCAGGGATGTTTTTTTTTAGGGCTGAGAAGTGGTAGAGATGAGTGGTCTGAAAAGACCACACTAACCCTCTCCCACCCCCGAAAAGGGGGAAAAGTAACGCCCGTGGATTGATGAGTCCACGCAAAGGGCGAATAGTTCGCTGGAGGAGTCTGGACAACTCCGAAAGCGAAAAAACGGGGCGAAAGCCTCACACAAATGAACCAGAAAATTGTTCGGCTGTGCCAGCATGTGCTGACAACCACAACAGGTGGTTAACGCACGAAGTGGGGTAGCAGGCGCCATCTAGCGTCTCCCCGCAGGTGAGCTTACCGTCGGTACCGCACTCGGCCAACCGTCGGTAAAATACCGAACCCACCTGACAGTCGCTAAAGAGGAAACCTCTATTAAAGATCGAAAAGTGACCCAGATCGCGGTCGGTAATGAGGGAACCTGACTTATCGACCGGGATTACCCACAGGTGGGGAACCCATCATATGGCAACGCTTTCCTAGAAAGATACCAAAAGATGGAGCCACCAGGTTCGAATGCGAATCTAAAAATCGGATGGGACGAATTCAAGTAACATGAATCCGAGAGAGGTCGCCTAAAGGATACGATTCAAAAATCCGAAGGCGCACAGATGAGAAAAAAAATATCAACTTTATCCGATCGCCAACGAAAGGGAAAATTCACCGCTAATTGATCAGAAACGTAGCTAAAAGGTGACGCTACTGGTAAAAAGAAGCCGAGGGGATAAATTCCACCCGCAAAACGGTATAAAAAGAGCCGCAAACGGGCAGAAGTTATGTTTTCTTGTCGAGAGATGCGTGATACCTCTGCGAAGACGGGTAATACCTCTGCGAAACTCGAGAAGCATTGGGGGCCAAAAATGGCACCAAAAGTTGATCCATCCAAGGTCGAGAAATCACCTAAGGGATAAGAAACGGAGATGGTAGACCCAGAGGGTACCGACCCGAGGAGATATCCTCTAGACGAGGCCGGAAGTTCTGGCAACTCTCGGGGTAACGGTCATCACGACGAGCGACGAGGAAGTAGTGAAACCGAGGAGGACTCCTCCGAATGCGAGCAGAAATCCGAGGAGAAGGGGCTAGACAGTCAACAATTATTGTCGGCCAAAGGAAAAGTTGGGCCAGGAAAGAAAATTCCTGCAAAAACTTTAAAAAAGGAGGATGCCAGTGCCACGGCACTGAAAAAGCTCCTAGAGTAGACACGTGTACTCGTGGAACAGGCTCGCACCCTCGGCATACGGGATGAAAATTCCGCCCCTCGACCACGAGGGAGACCAACAGGGAGCAGAAACGGAAGCGGACGTAATAGCAGGAATGCTAGCGGCGCCGTGACACTCACGGAAGAGATTCCCGAGGTGAAAATCACGAAGGCGACACCGACAGCAGCCGAACTATTGGCTCAGGTGCAACGCCTCGATAGAGAGCTCCGCGGGCGGATAGGCCCAACGAGGAATAACGAGGACCGACTCGAAAACGAGCGAGAAAGAGAGAGGCAACGGCCAATTCCCGCCAGGGAAAGGTCAGCTTTCAACGAACGGAATGCCGCACCTCCGAGGAGGCAGAGATATTCGTCGGATGAAGCGAGTGAGTGCAAAACGCCCTCGAGGCTATAAAGAAATGGGGAGTTCAGTTCTCAGGAGGACCGAACGAGGATGTGGAACATTTCATATCCCGAGTCGATGATGCAATGAAGACCCTTAGAATCCGGGAAACGGATTTATTGGGAGTACTCAGAGGCTGCCTCAGCGGACACGCCCTCACGTAGTACCGACAAGTGGAGGTATACTCGTGGGAAGACGCATGTCACGCCTTTAGAGTGAACTTCGGGGAATTGGACTATCAAGTAGCCCTCCACGAAGGAATCGCAAGCCGTCGCCAAGGCGAATACGAGTCCGTAGCCCAATTCATGGCTAATTTAAAGGGACTCTTCGCCCGAACGGATCCACCATGGCCGGAACAACAAAGGCTAACGTACATGTATCACAATACGTTGCCGAAGTTCCGAATTGGTTTTAACATGATCGCCAATGCCACAATAACGGCATTGGAGAAGCACGCCATACGGCAGGAGACCCTGTACGCCAGCGCAGAGAATTGGCAGCCCCCTAGGCAGCCAGAGGAATCTTTCTGCCCAAGCCTCGCGTATAGGTGTATCAAGGCACAGAGAAATCCACAGAGAACGGCGATCAGGTCGATAACTAACCAAGAGATCGACCCGGAAATGTACGAGAGAGATGAAGAAGCAAGTGTTTTCTTCGAAGAGCTGGAAGTGGCACACGCCTTGCAAAGTCGTGGTGCCTCTACAGGGAGGGGTGGAGGCACTGCCTACGCCAGACACGGCGCCAGTCGACCCAACCCAGCTGGACGAAAGTGTCATAATTGCGACCAGAGACGACACTCCTGGCGCCTATGCACAGAAGCCAGGACAGTCTTCTGTTACGTATGTGGCAGAAAGAATGTCCACTTTCCCCACTGCCCAAGATGCAATCCGGGAAATGCGGAGTCGGCCGCGTAGAGAGCCAAAGTACGCGGCCGGAGACCTCGGAAGTTACAGTCGAGGAGGAGGCGAAACTCCCGGAGACTGAAGAGCGAGCGCCAAGGCCACGATCGCCAACGGCGACTCCAATAGAAGAGCCCAAGGCCAAGGTGAAAGGCGAAAGCCTCACGTCATACCTGACGGACCCTTGGAAGAGTTTCTCGCCAGAGGAAATCCCAGGTTGGGAAGCCCTCAAACAGGTGATGAAAGAGGGCAAAACACTAGCCTTCCACGTGGATATAAGTATCCATGGGGAAAAGATACGAGGATTAGTCGACTCTAGGGCATCTCGAACCTTCGCTGGAAAAGCGGGGATTGATTTGCTACAGGAGTAAGGCATTCCCGCGACAAGAATACCACCACGACGGGTACTGGTAGCCAACAGCCAGCTCGAAGTGGTGAAAGATGCCTCCACCATACACTTAAAGGTTGGCGGTCGAGAGGTCGAGGTAGAAACCCTCTGGATGGCCTCACTGTCCGAGGATTTCATCCTAGAAATAAACTTCCTGAAAAAGGCACGAATGGTTACCGATTTCTTCGACCAATTGTGGTTTTTCCGGGACAAGCCCAGCGAGTTATTTAGATTGGTAGCCATTGAGAGAGCCTGTCACATAACCATGTGTAATGGCCTCAGGACGCCAGAAGAGGAGCAACATAATATGCTCCAGAGGATGCTGGACCGAAAGATTCCAGTAATCGAGGGAAGTCCTCCGATTTCCAAACTGACACCTCACCGAATTGACGTTGAAGGTCACGAACCAATTCGGCAGAGAGTCAGATTAGCCTCCCATTACTTGAAATTAGCGATGTGGAAAGAGGTTGACGACATGCTCAAAGACGGCATAATCGAACCATCAGCGAGCGATTGAAATAGTCCTGTCGTCATGGTGAAGAAACCCAATGGAAAATATCGGTTTTGTATCGATTTCCGTCGGGTTAATGAAGTAACGAAAAAGGATGCCTACCCGGTCGCTAACATGACCGGAATCTTTGACGTGTTAAGGCGAGCCAACTACATCTCCACTCTAGATTTGAGTGCGGCGAATTGGCAAATACCGTTAGCAGAGGACTCCAAGGAGATCACCGCTTTCACGGTTCCAGGAAGAGGGTTCTTTCAGTTCGAACGAATGCCATATGGCCTCACGAACGCCCCAGCAACCTTCCAAAGAGTACTGGATAAAATAATAGGTCCAGATATGTACCCCCACGTATTCGTGTACTTGGACGCCTACCCGGTCGCTAACATGACCGGAATCCTTGACCAGTTAAGACAAGCCAACTACATCTCCACTCTAGATTTGAGTGCGGCGTATTGGCAAATACCGTTAGCGGAGGACTCCAAGGAGATCACCGCTTTCACGATTCCAGGAAGAGGGTTCTTTTAGTTCGAACGAATGCCATATGGCCTCACGAACGCCCCAGCAACCTTCCAAAGAGCACTGGATAAAATAATAGGTCCAGAAATATACCCCCACGTATTCGTGTACTTGGACGACATTATTATCCTCTCAAGTACATTCGAAGACCACCTCAAGTGGCTCGGACGAGTACTGGATAAGGTTGGAGACCACGGGTTGAGCATCAACCGTGAAAAGAGCGAGTTCTACCGAGCTGAGATGAAATACCTCAGTTTTGTAGTAAACAGCGAAGGATTACAAGTCGACCCGGAGAAAACAGCCGCGGTCGTCGAGTTTCCAGTGCCCAAGAATCTCAAACAAATCCGAAGATTCTTGGGAATGGCTTCCTGGTATAGACGCTTTATACCAGAATTCGCAACGGTAGCCCAACCCTTGACACGCCTAACCAAGGTGAAGCAGCCATGGGTGTGGGAAACCGAACAGCAGGAGGCATTTGAGGCGCTGAAAAAGCACCTCACATCAACCCCCACACTAGCGTGTCCGGACTTCTCCCTACATTTTACTTTGCAAACGAATGCAAGTAGTGTGGGATTGGGAGCCGTACTCACACAAGTGCAGGAAGAACAGGAACGCGTAATAGCATACGCCAGCCGTTCCCTGATAGATCCCGAAACCAAGTATACGCTTACGGAACAAGAATGCCAAGCGGTCGTATGGGCCGTAGAAAAGTTCCGCTGTTATCTGGGAGGTTATCCCTTCACGGTAATAATGGATCACAGCAGTCTTCTGTGGCTTCATAACATGAAGGACCTCGCCGGAAGACTCGCGAGGTGGAATCTAAGGCTTATGGAGTATGATTATAAAATCATACACCGGAAAGGTGCATTACATCACGTACCAGATGCCTTATCACGTGCCCCCGAGGCTGTGGCAGAGTTACTCACAGCCGCACTGGAAACCCATGATAAATGGTACCTGCGTCGCTGTCGAGACGTGGAAAGAGTTCCAGAGAGATACCAAAGTTGGAAAATCCCTGAAAGAATGTTATACCACCAAAAAACGAGCGTAATAGCGTCGGTGGATAATAACGATTTGAACGAGTGGAAGTTAGTCCTCCCTCGAGAATTGCGTCGTGGAGCTATCCGTGAATGTCACGATACACCACACGCCGGACACCAAGGGGCCGATAAGACATGCCATCGCCTGGCCACCCAATACTATTGGCCAGCGATGTTTGAGGACGTGATGACGTACATCAGTACGTGCCACGAATGTCAGCGCTGCAAAGTGCAACAGAAGACACCGATAGGACTAATGGGACCTCGAGCAATCGAGCAGCCATGGTCACGTATATCGGCAGATATAATGGGCCCATTTACACGCATTAAAGCGGGAAACCAATATATACTAGTTATCCAAGACTTCACGAAGTGGATAGAAGTTCGGCCGTTACGAAAAGCAACGGACGGAACAATCCGGAAAGCATTAGAGGAGACGATCATCTATCGATGGGGAGCTCCTCGGGAATTGCTGATCGATAATGGTACCGAGTTCGTAAACAAGGACTTGAAAGAGCTCGCAGCTTCAACCAACATGAAGCATCGAACGACTCCACCGTATCATCCGCAAGCGAACCCCACCGAGAGAGTGAACCGTTCGTTAAAAGCGATGATATGAGCTTACGTGGAGACAGATCACCGAGAATAGGATTGTCACTTGGACGCATTTACATTTGTGTACATACAGCCCAATATAGCTCGCTGAAAGCCACACCGGCCTTCGTCAACCTAGGACGAGAGCCGGAACGAGCCAACTCATTGCGGAGAAAGCTGGAAGGAGAAGTGGAGGTTGAAGAGACCCCCGCAGAAGCATGGGTAGAGCGTATGAAACGACACGATACCGTCCGATTGGCTTTTAGGCACGCCCTAATAGAAGCCAACGACCGGCAGGCACAAGCATACAACTTGCGCCGGAGAAATGGAGAGTTCGAGGTTGGAGAACTAGTTCTAGTTCCAAACCACGAGTTGTCAAATGCTGCCAAGCACCGCTCAGCCTCTTTGAATAAACCATTCAATGGGCCCCTAGTGGTGACGAAAAAGCGTACCAGAAAATTCTACGAAGTCTCTGACTTAGCTGGACGGAATCCGAAAGGCGCCTCAATAGTGGACATGAAGCCCTATAAGGAAGCCTTGGATGATTCCCCAGGTACAGAAGGGGGTGACGAAATTCTCCAGGAGTAAGCGAACTGAACCCACAGGTTTCGGGTCGAAACCTCTCTTAGGGAGAGGGGTGTGTAACGAGATTTTTCTCGTTACTAGAGAAAACACTAGTAATGTCACTAGGTGAAAGGAACGACATCTAACGTCGGCTGAAAATAGCCGAGCGAAAGATGAGTAGAACATCGGACGACGGCCAATCAGGCCGCTCCAAAGGTGACTTTGACCAATCACATAGTGGGAAGAAACGTGGTAGGGCCTGGGAGATTTCAGGACAGTTCGCGTTGAGTGCTGGTCTCGAGCGGATGTTTTAGGAGCTCGGGATCAGTTGGTGGCAATAATCGCTGCCGGGATTATGAAGGGTACGTGGTTCCAAGGAATCTTGGAATAGCGAGGGAAGGGGACACTTATGTGTCCCCGATCAGTGCAATGAATTACTTTGAGGCTACGGACGAGAGTCCGAGGCTACAGAGATCCAGCTCTAGGCCGAAATCCATGGTATTGGGGTGGACTAAGGGCTGGGATTCAAGGCGTTTCCCGTCGGTCCGGTCGCACGCGCCTCCATGGGAAGTAACTCTAGTTTTGACTCGCGATGAGATTGCTATTACCGAGTTCTCGAATTGGGGTGGACGCTAGGTGGGTGAGAAAGGTCTCCGGATACCTACGTCGCATGTGCCTCGAGTAGTTCGGCGCCCTGCGGGGTGAGAAAGATTCGCAGGTAATCTGTGTCTTGTCTGGGGTTGAGTCACCCTAGAGGAGAGAGTACCCCGTGCGAGGGATGGTCACATCCCTCCACGAGAGTCTGGGGAAAACGTTCCCCGAAAGATATCGTTGACGATGCCGTAAGCGCGGCAGAAGTTAGTGATTGAAGTTACTCGTACGTTGGTGAACCTCGCCCACTCTACCGTGTCATGCTGATGCTGGCTCGGCATTGTGAGACCCGCCACCGAAAGTCCGCGGAGTTGACGAAATTCCTTCGCGGCTGGTTTTCCGTCAGGTTTTCCAGAAAAACCTGGCTGGCGCCCAATCGTGAACGATAGAGGCGGCGGCCAGCATAGTTCGAGGAATATCCCGGGGTGTTGACCCGGGAAAATACTTTTACACAATATTGAACGGATGTGAAAAATGATTTGATTACTTTTCGAGCCGTTATCCTTAATAGAGGTTGTCGCAACCCAAAAGAAAATGAGTTTACTTAACACACTTGACACAAAAATTATCACTAGTTTAGGCGTTAAAATTAACAAATAATTTATGAGGTAAAAGGAAAAAATAAACTAAGCCATGAAAGGACTTACTAGTAATAAAAGGAAATAAGCCATCAAGTGCTTATAAAATCAAACAGTCGTAGAACCTAAATGATTATGAAAATATAGTTGTAACTCTATTATAACAGTTGCCTTGGAAGTACACTAACTAGAAGATTCGACTTTAAATGGGAACTGACTTGATCTTTGTTGTGCAAGCATTTTCAAATGCTTGCTCTGAGGGTTGGCCTTAGGCCGTTGGCCCCAGGAAAATAAGGAAAGGAAATCAGTCACTAATGGCCTATGGCCTTGACCTCCAGTTTCCCTCTCCTGGTTCAAAGGTCCCAATGTTTCGGGGTTAAATCCATCCCTTCCACATTAAGATTTACTTAAAATATTGAAGCGTGGGCGAACTTTCCCTTCGCCAATTACCAATGAGAATGGTTTCAAAAGTGCTATGTTCCCATCCACAAACTCTATTTAATTTATTTATTTCATAAATTACTGAAATGCCTAACTAAGATTATTGGGTGTCGTCTGTTAATTTTAAAGTTTGATTGGTCAGTATAGCAATTGAATAAAATCATTGAGTTGTATTGTTGATTTGTATTTGCTTTAACTTCTCTGAGTTGAGCTCTATCAGAATAACTACATTTTATAACTTCGATGAAAACCCTCATTCGAAGATTAAAATGTACTGACTAACATTTATTTCATTTGACAACTTACTCGATGCTTAAATTTTTGGAATCTAAACTGGAGATTTTGTTTAATCAGTTTTGAAATTGTTAACAAAAAAGATATCGATTAAAAGAAAAGTTCTGCGGGACCCATAAATCTCCACGTTTCAGACGATTCTCAATCGTTTGAGTATGCATTTGCGAGACAATTTTTCCCCAATTTGTTTAATCATTTTTGAAATTGTTAACAAAAAAGATATCGATTAAAAAAAAAAGTTCCGAGGGACCCATAAATCTGGACGTTTCAAGCGATTCCCAATCGTTTGAATATATATTTGCGAGACAATTTTTCCCCATTTTGTTTAATCATTTTTAAAATTGTTAACAAAAAAGATATCGATTAAAAAAAAAGTTCTGAGGGACCCATAAATCTCCACGTTTCACACGATTCTCAATCGTTTGAATATATATTTGCGAGACAATTTTTCCCCAATTTGTTTAATCATTTTTGAAATTGTAAACAAAAAAGATATCGATGAAAAAAAAAAGTTCCGAGGGACCCATAAATCTCGACGCTTCAAGCGATTCCCAATCGTTTGAATATATATTTGCGAGACAATTTTTCCCCAATTTGTTTAATCATTTTTGAAATTGTTACCAAAAAAGATATCGATTAAAAAAAAAAGTTCTGAGGGACCCATAAATCTCCACGTTTCACACGATTCTCAATCGTTTGAGTATACATTTGCGAGACAATTTTTCCCCAATTTGTTTAATCATTTTCGAAATTGTTAACAAAAAAGATATCGATTAAAAAAAAAAGTTCTGAGGGACCTATAAATCTCCACGTTTCACACGATACTCAATCGTTTGAATATATATTTGCGAGACAATTTTTCCCCAATTTGTTGAACAATTTTTCGAATTTACAGAAGTGAATTCATTTTTCTCATTCCGTCCATCGATTGTTTCTTCATCATACCCCCACTCCGCTCTATATGGAATGTTTTCTTTCGTCACGATTTCCTGGAATTATCGACACTCTCGCGTTTGCTGGTCTTTCCAAATTATCGACACGCTCGGGCTCGCGCTCTGCTTTATCTATACCCACGCCCTCCGAAAATTACCGACACTCTTGCCCTCGCGACCTGTTTGATTCACAGGTACACCCGCAAAATTAGTTCGGCTCGGGCGGCCAGACAATTTCGCGGTTGAAGCTTCGCCATTGGCGTTAGCAATCTCCCCTATAATCTCTGCTACAAGTACCGAAAGGAACTGGTGTATAAATACCTTCATCCTCTAAAATGAGTGTAAACTGGATTGAAACAAAAAGACTGCAGTTTAACAACCGCGTTTGTAGGAAGAGATGCGATAATGTATATATTGTTTAGAAACTTAGACAAGGTATAGACAAAATAGAAAGTTAGGAAACAGGAGTAATGACAAAATAGGAGCAAGAAAAATACAGACAACAATATGAGTAGAGGAAGTAGGTACACAATATGAATTAGCACTCGATTATAATGGTAACGAAGATAATAGTTCATTTTCACGAAGTCAACGTGTCCACTGGATCTTGGAGGAGATGGGGGAGGGCAGCCTCTTGATACCCGTAATAATGTCTTTGTCGGGGCCGGCAGCCGTTAAGAGGGACCCGAAAGTGTTTGTTCGGAAGTTTAGTATGATCAGGACGGACTGATTAACCAACAACCATCAACAGCAAGTATTGATGAACCATCAACAAGATACGGTGGGGAACCAGAGCTCAGCACATGAAACATGACCGAGGCCACTATTCTATAGATCGATCTTGATAACCAATCAAGGCATCACCAATGATCCAGGATCCATGCATCCCGCCATAACTCCATGATAATGTTGACAACACGATTCATTATGCACTTAAACTGCACATGTTCAAACACACCGAAAATATCCATCACCTTATATCCACCCAACTGAGCTATCCGGCTATAGTCACGTCATCATTTCACCTTTCTTGTATATATCGAGCACCACCGTCCTTCATACGACAATTATTTTTTTTCTCTACATAGTAGGCGCGAAACTTATATTTTCAATGCCTGCGCATTCATAACCATTGTATACCTCAGTGTTTAATTCCCCTCAATCAGGCTCCACCTGCGACAATCTCTTTCTGTCGGATATTTCTCACCGATTGTAGTACTTACGACTCAAGCGATCCAAGTGATGACTTACGCCTCGGAATTAAATCATAAAATCCGTACACCGTTCGCAACGCTATATTAAGCACGTTTCTAGCTTTACTCGTTTAATGTAAGTTGTCGAGTTGCTGATTCCTCGACATAAGAAAATCAGGTGGCGGCTGGCGGACTTTTAGGTCCCGGGTTCTATGTTTTTTTTTTACATAGGCCAGGAGAAAAGGAAGATGGAATTGGAAGAATTGGTGACCGTAGAGACACCGTAAGCCATTCGACTCAGCGGATGAGTTCAGATGTTTCGGTGTTCCCAGGGGGCCTATTCTCGACACTTGGGGATGTAATCCGTGAACGAATATTTGGTATTCCCTTGAGAACGCTGATTCGTCAAACACTTACCCATACGAATGTGATTCGTAGACGGATCGGCAATATTCGTTAACGGATTAGTCATTTCGTAAGTCTTGCGATTCTCACCTCCGTATGTGGTCTCGTATTATTAGTACAATTACCCTTGTATTACTAATTGATAAAAATGACTGGAAAAAAAGTGTCGATGAAGAAGAGTTTGGAAAATACTTGCAAACGGGCTGGAAATGTGATACAAGGGCAGAAAATAATGCTTGCAGTCTACATCGAAAAAAATGCATTATGCAGATTTCGAGGGCGATGCTGTTGTTCACCCATCTCTTCCAGATCCCCCAAAATTTCAATATGTAGAAACCGCCGAAGATTATCCATTTTTTTAATTGGAAAATTTGATAACGGAAATTTAATTTTTTGTATGCAATATAGGTTAGGCGCTTTCAATCTTTAGGATACTTCGTATGAGAATAAGATTAGTGTGGGAAAACAAAATTGTTGAACGAAAGGTTTTCCCTCACGAATTTAAAATTTCCAAAGGAAAGTGATCAACGAATCATTCATTCGTCCACGGATTACGTTCCGTTCACGGAAGACATTTCCCATGCGTCGAGAATAGGCCCCCAGAGGAGTTCATGATGGTGTAAACACCGTAAACTATCGACACAACAGGTAAGAATAGAACGAGGCCTGTCGAACTACTTGTCGATGGTCTAGTGGACTCCGACTTAAAGATTTCCCTTGGTCACTGGTAGACAGAAGTGATGACTAACTGGTCAGCAAGACTTAGCATAGAAAAGACTACGGCTGGATAGTGCAGAATCGTATGGCAATCAGGAACATAAGGCAGTAGAAATCTTCAGTAGCAGCAGCACAGTAACACAGGATAAAATGATCGAATGATCACAGCAGCGTTAATTCCATCCCCCTTTGGATATGTCTTTTAGGTGTGGAATGGGGGGAGAGCAGCCGCCGAAAAAAGTAGCCGCTGATGGTCGGGTTTAATTATCTAATCCTGATGAAGGGTCACCGCTAGATTTTCGATACTTCGATACATCCCATGCTCTCCAACGAAGGTGTGTCTCATCCTCAAAACATCTGGGTTGGTTCAAGGAAGTCGTTATTACTAAAAGGAGATAGCGTAGCATAGCGTCGGCTGATTCCAAGACTCCCGAGTCGAATGGCTTTGACTCTCCCCGCTTAAGATGTCCAATTTGGTGGTCATATCTGTTCTTCATGGGGATTAATATTTCAGTTTCCTTTATCTGAGACACGTGTATTCTATGGAGGGTACCAATAGTGGTTGTTGTAACGTTTTTCAATTGTCGTTAATTCCCTTGATTTCAAGAGGCACCCACGTTGATCTATCTGTGAGGTATTAGACAGCCATAGTATTGAAAATTGCTTGATTAACTGTGGCATTCGCAAGACTAACTCAGCGAAGGGGTTAAGGCAGAGGCTACGAAGGCCTGGGCTGCTCATTATGCTAGGTTAGGTAGAGAAGGGTGGATTCGGGGAAGAGAGCTAAATATCCTCAAAAAAATTTAGAACAACGAAACTTTATAACCCGCTTCATTTGTCATCCACATCCAGGTGAAAGCCCTGTCGATGGTTCCCAGGTAACCTAGGTTAACAAGATGAATTATAACATGCCGGAGTGGTAGAAAAACTCAAAGAAACCCTTTAGATCGGGAAACCCTTCAATTTTTTAGTAAGGGGAAATTTCAGATGCAAACCGCCCTCGGTTATATCCGCGAGGAATCTGGTGATGCTGGGGATTTCCTAGAAAAATAATGAAAGTAAAAATGAAAAGTAATAAAATGAATAATGGAATATCGGCCAAATTGTGCCGCGAAAACCCTTGGAGCTGGGTTGATAACCTGAAGACATGAAGCTGTGAAAAACCCGAAAAGTGTAACGGGATTTCTAGAAAATCCCGTAAAGTAAGTGGATTTGGGTATCGTAGGTCTGCTAGCTCGACCCTCTCCCAGGATTTCTCCAATCGTTGAAGGGTGTGAGGACTGGGGCCTGAATGCTTATCGAATTGGGAGGCCTGGGACAGGCAACAGCACAGGGCCGACATGTAGAAACATTCGCAGTTCCTCTACGGGACTTCCTGGTATTCAGCGTAGGACTAATACTAGCGTATGAGCGCTCCATGTTACATGGGGCGAGCATTCAAGGGCTGATTATGGAAGGGGTTGTCCGAAGGTGTCAGTGGCGACGTTTGAATTCGGCGTGCTCCGGGAGAAGACATTGTATGCTCTGAGTATCTCGCGATCCGTTCTCTTTACTTTGCAGTCGGAGTTTCGGTGTATTAGAGTCGCGTATGCGTACCACCTCTCTCTACCGTACCATACCGTACCGTATCACTCCACGACCTAGCATCTTGAGCAACCCAGGTCTTCCCGCTTCGGTTCCATTTGTCATCAGCTTTTACCTTTTCACGGGTTGTGTCTTCGGGGCACTCCACCTCCTCACTCGCGGTTCGTTTCTCTTGATTTTCGTTAGCTTTTGGCCCATAAAAAGCTAGCTGGCGCCCGCACTAATTCGGTTGAACAGTAGGGTGCGAGCATGGGAACGGGCGAAGGTAATAACTATCCTCGATCTACAGGACGAGATCAGGAAAGGTGTTACCCAGAATAAGGGAGCAAGGATAGAGCCAGTGTTCCAACAGATAGAGGTGGAGATAAGTGCGAGGAAAATAGCGCTACGCCTAACGTCCAGGACGCATATTAAAATAAATTTCCGCCGGTTTTATTTTTGCCGGGCTCGAACGGCTCATAAGATCGATATTGGGTAGAATTCAGCACGGAAGGAAATAATTCGTGAACATTCTCCCAAAAATTAGGGATTCCACCACGTACGGGGTATATCGCCGTTTTTCAGGAACGGGATAAATTTCACGCGCGGACCGGATATTGCGTGGCTTTAGTAACCGGTATTAATCAATTATTAAAAAGGAGACCCGAGTACACATCGATATCGATATTTATCGCAGAAATATCTCGAAAATGCGTAAATGATCTGTCGATCATATCAGTCCCACACTAGAATGAAGAAACCGTTAAAAACCATCCAATTTGGTAATGCGTTTGAGTGTTTTTTTAATCGTGAAACATCATGCCATCTCCAACTATTAAATATACCACTAACAGAGCAATTGATAATTTCAATCTTGGAGCTACCCTCATGTAAGTATATTTTTTTTATTTTTTTAGGACATATTTACAAAATTTATTATAGATTCAAGGATCATAACCTTTCATTGACACGTGTTCGGAGAGAGAATAATTCCATTTTTTTTTCTTAGGAAAATCATCGAATACGTCGACTGTATTGGAGGATTGAAGGAGTTGCCAAAGTCAACATCTAAGTGGATTTACAAGTCCATTTTGAATAACAATGATGGCAGAAAGGTTCGCATACTTTGCTGGGGGGTGGACGCTCTCAAATACAATGATGAGATAAAGATGTATCAGCTACAGTTATTTCCATTCAGGAAGAAAAAAAAATGAAATTATCAAAGAAAAAATAAAAAATGTGGATTTTTTTCATCCTAAATAAATAATCTGAATGAATTTTTGTTCATTTTCGATGAGAATAACATTTTTCGTGAAATTTTCAATAAGTTGTAATAATGATTTCATGAGAAACAAAAATTGAGAGAGAAACAATAACTTTTTGATTACTGCTGAAAAAAATCAGGAAGATATTCCGTTAAAAAAATATAAACGAATAAATAACATAAATGCCCGGTTCTGTTTTCTGTGGTTGAAAAAATATGAATATCTATATGAATATCTATGATATGAGAATAAATGAAAAATGTGAAATTTTTCTGTATAGATATTAAAAATCATTGGAGGTATTATTAAAGCGGCCAATCCACAGTATCGACGATCAACTGATACTGTAGGCGATAAAGAAATTCAATTCGGACGTGGGATCACTTGAGACGTTATTGGTACATTCGACATTACGAATGGAGCTGAGAATGGAAGACCGAAGGTAATCTCATATGAAAGAATTGAAATGAAGAATGTTTGTGCTGCTTGCGGGCCAGTCCAGATCACTGGATGGCTCAAAGAGCCATTCAGAAGTATTACCACGGTAAGCGATTCCAGTTAAGGATGTGGAATGTTTTGTACAAGAGTTCATCGCATGACCATTCATGTGGTAACATTCATCCCAGGAGAAGATTTAATTGAGGGAATCAAAATGGAAGTTAAAGGTAGTTGATCGTCGTGGGGATGCTTTTATTATGAATATCAACAGCATGAATGATATCACAGTCCTGTCTGAGGATGTAGTCCTAACTGAAGTTGAGTTGGATGATGCTGTCGAAGCACCTCCACTGATTCTGAAACGAGAAGCAGCTGAATCTGCACACGGAGCGGCGATGGACGTCGAGAATAAGGTACTATTTTATCAATGGTTAGCCAAATTTCATTACTTTCAATTTTTTATTATTCTCCCTTCGATGCAAGAGAATATTGCAATATTTTCATATAATTTTGGCATCGTTTCAAGCAGAATTCAATATAATATTTTCATTAGAACATTAATAAAAAATTATTTCTATAGGAATATAAATGAAAATACATTGCATCATTCATTAAACAATTATTAATAACAGTTAATTTTTTTTGTTTCAGAAACTTGAAGGTGATTAGCTTCAATTGCATGCTATTTGCTATTTAACTTCAATTGCAAAATTGAGAATTTTTTCTAGAATTGAGCAGTTTAATACTGTTATTTTTTTATGTAGAAGTTCTAAAAAACAAAGAGATGACAAAATGAAAAAAATCAGATCAGAAGCAACATTGAGAAGTTTCAGTTATTTAAAAATCTGATTTTTTACTTTTAAATATTGTCAAATTCCTAGCAGTAAGGTTGACACTCATTTAGTTTTACCTACAAAAAAAGATGGAATTATAATCAGTTTCAGTTTTTCGATCATTTCCTTTTTTTCCTTTTTTTTTGAGGATTTCTCACGATTGAGAAAAAATTAATCCTAGTTTTAGTTCGTTTATTTCATGACAATATAGAAACTGGCATTATTATAATTCATTGATATTAAATTTTGATTTTGTTTAATGTAAACTCAATGTCATTAACGATGAATCTTATGACAAGACTTGAATTTATATATTTCAATCAAAAATTAGATCAGGGAAGAATTAATAGTAATAATATTCTCGATTTTAAATTTATATGCATAATGTGCATGATAAACTTATTTTAAATAATCAAGATTAAGACATCATGAAGTTTGATTGATCTAAGCATCTGATTTTTTATATTTAAATACTTCAAAATTCATAGCAGTAAGACTGACAACTGTTTCGTTCTCATTAAGAGAAAAAAAATGAAATTATAATAATTTGCAGGTTCTTAATGATTTTCTTTTTTTTCGTTTCTTTTTGAAGACTTCTCATAATTCAGAAAAAATTAATGCAATTTTTAATTCGTTTATATAAACATAATGTAGAAGCTGCAGATATTATAATTGGTTGAAATTACATGTTAAGTTATTTCGTTCTTAAACTCAATATCATAAATGATAATTCTCATGGAAAGACTTGAATAATCGAAGGGAATGTGTAATCTCGAATCATAACGCATAGTTAAAAAAAAGTGATAAACTACGAAAAGTCAGATTAAGTAAGCGTTCACAAACCATTCAGTTTTGTTTCTAACTTGCATGGTATACATGAGAAATAGTTCTGTATAGGTAAAATATTGTGGGATCTATGCATTAACATTAGTATTTATTCAGAGTTTGTTTCAATATGTTGCCATGTTTTTGAAGAAAAGTATGACCAAAACATTTATATTTTTTATACGTAAAAGAGCAAGCTCGAGACTAATTTATGTTATTATTAAAATAGACAAAGCCCATCGGAATCACAGATAAGTGATAAAAAGGATATATTCGAGTTAGTGTTTATTGATAGTTCATATAACATATGTTGCACTGTCAATTATAATTGTTGGAAAATTTTGTTTTCCTTTTCAAAATTCGTCCCACTTCTGTTTAATGTTTATTGAACACAAGTTGCAAAATTTCGGAGTTGATAGTTTTATTAATAAAAATTAAAAACTTGATTTTTTTGCATACATCATTTAGTAAGGACAGTTGCGCATGCACGGTAGGCGTAAGGCCCGATGTAGGGAATTTTTTTCCGAGTGGTGACTTTACGCCCTCCTATTTGGCGGTCAAAGCAAGAAGCTTGATCTCAAGTTCAGACCTATTGGTAATCGCGGAAAACGCTAGAAACCAGGGCGACATTGAACAGTGGGGCTTAAGGGCTCTAAAAAAATTTTTCATCTGTTTTTACGATGGAAAGCGCCTGTAGACAGATTTCCCCTCACCCTTCTCGATGTCGTGCAGGTGTACTGGAAGTGCTCTGAAGTTTATTCATATTTATATAGTGCAGCAACGGTAACCGTTCTAAAATAATCATCGTCATCCAGTGATTGTAGTCATGGCAATTACATTTTATACCTGAGTTTCTTTTCTGATATGAAATGTATATTCGGTGTGTGCCAATAGATTGAATCGAGGTGAGTGTTCATCCATTGGTGATATTATTATCATGTTTAACCTTAAATGTTTACAAATATATTACAAAAATAAGATAATCAATCAATCATAATGTGTTCGTAGTTTTCGATTCTCAAATGGAGAGAATTATTGGATTGGAAATGGGATTCTTTGAATTCAATCCAAATAACACACAATTCTGTTTTTTCTTGATTCGACCATTTTTTATAGGAATTTTTTCATATGATTTTTTTTTCTTCAAGGGCCGGGTGGATTATCTTTCCAACGCCATCTTTTATTTAAATTTCATCTTTTTGACATCAAATACATTAAAATTTACGACCCTGAAGTTTACTGAAAATGATCTTTATCAGCGGATATTTCAGCCCCTGGCGATTTAGGGAGCATGGTATAGACACGAAATAGCGTGGTTGTTGCGTGGTAGTGAAATTTATGCATAAAAGGGCCGAAAATCAGAAAATTAATATGCTATAAGTTGAATTAATATTGAAATATTAAGGCTCGGATGGAGGGAATTTTTTCTCGACAGGCGATTTTACGCCCTCCCAATTCGCGGTCAAGACCCGAACCTTGATCTCAAGCGATGCCTTGTCGGTAACTACGGCAATCGCTGGAAACCAGGGAAACATTGGACAGTGGGGCTTTCGAGGGCGCCGAAAAATTTTTTCATTCGCTATGCTACTAAGTGGCATG